>NC_133491.1:349404-353577 GCF_025370935.1 Choristoneura fumiferana
GGTAATTCTTCCATCCCAATCGAATCCTCTCTCCACACTTCTGCATGGAGAATCTTTGCATAATTGCCGGTGCAATCCACCCCATAGGATCGAATAAGGAAGCTATATCAGCTAGGACTCTCTTTTTGGTAAAATTTGTCTCTTCCTGTCTTTCAAATTGATTAAAATGGTCAGTTTGTCTTCTTTAACTTCCCTGGTTATTCCCAACGTCTTGATTTTCTCTTTTATTTGTATCTCGGTCCTATTTGTTTCCTCTAAATTTTCTTTGTCTTTTAATTCTTTCATAAAATCTGTACTGTTGGAACACCATTTTTGCAGTTTAAATCCTCCTAACTTCAAGATTCTTGTTATTTCTCTTTGTACTTCGATAGCTTCTTCGAGATTGTCTTTCCCTGACAAAAGATCATCCATATAGAAATCTTGTAATATTATTCGTTTTGCTTCTGGGCAGTTTGATCCTTCGTCAATCGCTACACGTCTTAAAGTCTTTACCGCCAGATATGGCGCACACGATGTTCCGAATGTTACCGTCAATAATCTATACTCTCAAGAGGCTCGGTTGGATCTGACCTCCAAACGATCCGTTGATAGTCTGTTTGATCTGTTGTATTCTAATTTGCCGGTACATTTTCTCTATGTCCGCGACAAACGCGATTCTGTGTTTTCTCCATCGTAACATTATTGATCTGAGTTCTTCTATAAGTTGAGGTCCAATAAGCAGCTCATCATTTAATGAAACCCCATTATTCCCCTTGCACGAAGCGTCAAAGACCACTCTCGTTCTGGATGTCTCTTTATCTTCACGAATAACGCGTGATGTGGAAGGTACACGCAGTTCTCCGACCTTGTCTCTTTGTCTATTTTCTCTAAGTGGTTTAATGCCAAATACTCTTCAATAACTTGATTGTAGTCTCTCTTTAACTGTGATGATTTCTCTAGTCTGTTTTCTAATGATTCCATCTTTTGATTGCGATTTCACGTGAGTTGCTTGGTAGGATTGGTGGTTCTCTTCTAAATGGCAGTTCTACTATGTAACGACCGTCTTCTTCTCTCTTGGTTGTCTTTTCGTAAATTTCTTCGGCTCTTATCTCTTCTGCTGTCATTGTCTCCTTCTCTTCTTCGGTAGTCTCTAGCTCCCAAAATCTTCGTAGCATGGTATTAAGTTCCATATTTAAGTGCATGCTCACGAACGGTTTATCTTTGTTGTCTTCATCGATATTCACCTTTCCCGATATAATCCATCCCAGGTGCGTTTGCAAAGCTATAGGAGACCCAGGATTGCCCTTTCTCAAGCCCGTTAGGATCATCTCATTATAAACATCAACTCCAAGTAGGATATCGATGTGACCTGGTTGATAATATGTTGGATCTGCCAGTTCTAAATCTCGTAAATGGCTCCAGTTCTCGATGGGTAACTTCTCTGATGGCATGATGCTGGTGACTCTTTTGACCAGGTAAGTTGTAATTCTTAAGGTCTTTTCAGGTTTAATACGGGACGATATTTCAAGATCTACTGAAAATCGTATTGGCGTTCTCATTTGACCGAGACCAGACACGTGACCATTCACATGTGTGCGTTTAAGTCCCATAGTCTGTGCGGTCGACTCACTCATAAATGATTCCTGGGAGCATGGATCTAATAGTGCTCGTAACGTGTATTCTATCCCTTGATCATTCTTAACGTTTATCAGTGCTGTAGACAACAATGCCATTACATGTCCCGTAGTTAGGTGATTGATTATCTCCCTCTCGTTAGGTTCGGTTATGGGCTCTCTGCTCTCGGTTTCTTCTTTCTCTTTAGGTGGATTTAATCTTGGTATGTTTGGTGTATTACCTCTATGCAGCAGCGAGTGGTGTCTCTTTCCGCATTTATGACATGACGATTTGTGCTTACAAAACTTTACTTGATGACCTTGTATAAGGCAGTTGAAGCATACTCGATTATTCTGTACAAATTCTGTTTTCTTGACGTCTTTCAGTTGTTGGAACTCTTTGCACTGGTATAAGTAATGGTTCTGTTTGCAAAATATGCATTTAGTTTGTTTATTTTCTTGGGCAACGTGAAATGATTTTGATTTGATTGTGTTTGAATAAGAAGCTTGATTAGAGTTATGTTTGGTGGTGGAACTGGTACTTGATTGCATCATCTCTAGTACGCGGAATCTTTTTTCTAGGAAATTCTGTAACTTGGAGAATTTAGGTAGCTCTTGTATATTTAAGGTGCTTATTTCTTCTTCCCACTCCTTATGAGAGTCTGTATCAAGCTTTGTAACAATGATATAGATGACAAGTGCGTCCCACGAACTACAATCAACGTTTTGCGTTTTTAGCTGGTTTAAGCACTCCACAGTTGTGTCTAACAAGTCTCGAATTGACTTAGCAGTTGCGTTATTTATTTTCTTTTGGTTCATTAGTCTATTTAAAATTGAATTAACGATGATTCTCTTGTTGTTGTATCTATTTTTTAACGTCGACCACGCTATGTCATAATTCTCTTTTGTGATTGCTAGATGTTTCAGAAGCTGTTCTGGTTCTCCTGTTAGGTAACTCTTGAGGTAGTGCAGTTTATTGACCTTGGCTACTTTATCTTTATTGTGGATTAGCGATGCGAACAAATCGTGAAACGATGTCCAATCCTGATAATTCCCGTTAAATTGGGGAATATTTATTTTTGGAAGTTTGACTTCATCATACTCTTGAGAGAAGGGGATACTGTGAGCTTGAGCTTGCGTAGGCCCGCTAGACCGCTCCAACATGTCCATCATGGTAGCCTTCAATTCGGTATAGATTTCTTCGCATGAAGAATATTTATCTACGGTAAAATAAGATAGGCTGGTCTTTTCCTCTCTAGTTGATATGCCTGCTAACTCTCTATTTTTTTGAACAAAATCATTCCAATGATCTTCCAGTGTCTCTTTTCTTGTTCTCACATATCCTCTTGTTAACTTATCTTTGCCGGTTTTTTTGAAATTTATCTGAGCCTTTTTTATGATCTCAAACGTATTATCTTGTTGTGCTACTAATTCCAAAACTCGTTCTGGCATGTTGATTTGCTATATGTTTAAACTGAATGCACTAAGTCCGTAGAAATAAAACGATGAAAAAACACAAGTCCAATTTGAAACAAAATTTTCTAAGTCCACTGAATAAATTCGCGAATCAATCACAAGTCTATAGAATGAATTATTGAAAAATTACAAGTCCCACTAGAAGCCAAATTTTCTAAGTCTATAGAATAAATCCACGAAACAATCACAAGTCCATAGAATAAGTTCTTAAAATTTTACAAGTCTTTTTTTTTAACGAAACTTTTCTAAGTCTATAGAATAAATCACTGCACAAATCACAAGTCCATACTATAAGATTTTAAAATTTTACAAGTCCCTAGGATACGTTACCAAGTCCTGTTTGCACTTTAACTACTTAACACTTAAGTCTATTTTTGCACTTCACCTCTCAAGTCACTTAGTTCACTTTTTTACACTTCACTTAATGCCTAAAAAATCCGTTTCGACTGGACCACTTTTTGTACACTATTATACGGGTAGAAATGAAAAACACTCACTGCTGCTAACTTAAAACTCGATTTAATTTGAAATCATGCGCAAGTTATACCGAAACAGTATTGAACAAACATTACTTAGTTTATTTAAGGGTCAGCGCCATCTATCGGATGCTTAGTTAAACTTCGCTAATACATTGATGATATTGATCGTAACAGTCATACTCATACTCATACTCTTTATTGGTAATATCATTATTACATGGTCACTGAGCATAGGTTTGAACCATGATTCTCCTCTTGATAGACCTTAAGTCAGACAACTAGACTACCGCAGCAACGTCAAACTATCAGATTTAAATCACTGAGTAACTTAATATGCCGTTCACAGATTGAGCTCAGTGTTGTGAGTACATCAACGTTATTCGACCTTGCACTTGCTCACGCGCCGATGACGTAGACACGTTCAGAAACTACCAATGATATGTGGTACATACCTATAACCACAGACGAGAGATCTGACAAAGATTTATTGCACTTGTGAGGAATAAACAAAGCATGTATTGCCATTACGATCAAATGATTTAATTTATAAAGCGTTACGTAAAAGTGCAAAATAACAATAAACAGGATTTGTATTATTTTTGCTAACAAATACCTACGTCATAAAA
>NC_133491.1:353677-391040 GCF_025370935.1 Choristoneura fumiferana
ACTGCAGAGGCCTATGAAGTAAGGGACTGATGACAAGTTAGGCTAGACGGCCGAGTCGTAAACGAGACTGGATAAAACTAGTCCTGCAATCCCTGTGGTGGCGAGATTGTATAGTGCTTTTCTCAAACAATGTGAGAAAATATTAAATAGTACATTGTGTCTTAAGGGCGGTAAATAAGGAATTACGAACGAGCGTCTATTAGAAGCCCGAAGTCGAAGATTGAGGGCTGTAATGAGTCGATGTTCGTAATTCTAGTACCGCCCGTGCGACATACAATGTTTTTCATCACATTTGCGAGTAAAATTGTATATTTGTAGAAGAAAAACTAAGTAACAAACTCATTTACCGACCTTGGGCTTCATGACATGAAAATTAGTAGGTACGGGATGACTCATTTACCGACCACGGGTTTCATGACAAGCATATTAAGGTCAAGGGTTTTATTTGGGGGTTGCAACCAAGGTAGCCTGCATGTTACGGCACTGTTACGAGCAAGTGTGTGAAAATTAAAATAACTACTAGGTATTCAAGTAAATAATAGTTTAATTTACCGCCTATACATTTTTTAAACTTTCCGTTGGAACAAGCTATTCGAACACCATGTATAACCGCAGATAATATATCCTGAATAGTTAACAGTTTCAAAAACTCGTTCGTCTTTATAACAAATTACTCATTTGGGAAAAAAATCGGAAAAAAGTCTGGATCCTCTACAAGTTTTTACCCTGAATTTGTCATGGAACAGCTGTATAGCGCGCTCCAAAGTCTGTATGGGGACCAGCATGTCTTGGATAACGTGGGCGCGGTCATACAGCCTGCCCACCGCCTCGGGCTGCGTCAGCTTCAGCAGAGACACCTCCGGCGGCATCAGCCAGCCGAACAGGTAGCGGAAGATCACGTTGTTGCCGAAAGATTATGTCCTGGGTAGGAGTTTCGCGTTAGAAGAGGCTCAGAAAAAACAATGCAAGTTATAAAACAGAGGTTAAACTATTAAATTTAGATTTAAAGTTTATAATTATATCTTCATATCAGCCGCAGGACGTCCACGGTTGGACATAGGTCTCCCCATAGATCTCAAGTTGCTTTGCGACTTTAACCAGAGGCCGTATTGCCTAAAGTTTCTGATGCTCACGATCGCAATCAAATGACAGTTTTCCCATACAAAAACCGTCATTTGATTGCGATCGCGAGCGTCAGAAACGTTAGGCAATACAGCCTCAGGTCATCCATCCATCTCGTTGGTGGACGTCCTACGTAAAATATGTCGACCGGGTGGCCAAGTGGTTAGAAAACCTGACTACGAAGCTTGAGGTCCCGGGCTCGATCCCCGGCAGGGGCAGACACTTGCATGAATAATACGGCTGTTTGGATGTGGTAGATCAGATTCGATCGGTCGTCGATCAGATTTATAGCCTACGAATCAGTCAGAAAACGTCGAAGAACCTGTAAGGGTCTCCCTGCATCTATCAGCACGAAATCAGCAAAAGCCGATAGAAAAAAGCTGTGTCTACGCAACAAGAGCGAAAAAGACGTTGCCGCGTCGGCAGGCGTCAGCCGATCCGAGCCGAACCATCCCATTTTAGCTCTTATTACGTGGACGTAAAGCTTTTTAACCCCCGACGCAAAAATAGGGGTGTCATAACTAGTTATAAGTTTGACCACTATGTGTCTGTCTGTGGCACCGTAGCTCTTAAGCGGGTGGATCGATTTGAAAGCGTTTTTTTATTTGAAAGCAGGGTTTTTAGCAATGATTCTTATACATGTTTCATCAAAATCGGTTCAGCCGTTTTTGAGATATCGAACTTTGAAGTGACAAAGTCGGGGTTTTCCAACATTTTGTTAGTTAGGTTATTTCTATCGACTTTTGCCGATTCCGCGTCGATTGATGTGGCTCGCTCTGCTTCGGAGTCGCCGTTGAAGCATTCTTCTCCATCTAATTCTACCAACTCACTTGCAATTCCCAGAAAAGGCTCTTGGTGTGCCTGTGATAGTAGTCCCGGAGTGGTATATACTCGACAATAGACTGTCTTGCATTGAGATGCTTCTCCACTTGCTTAAAGAACCACTCTGAATACCATTTGCCGATAGGGTTGTACTGCAAGAAACAAACAAAAATTAAGAAACTCGCTGTTACCATCGTTCTAAATAAGCTAACCAACTTAGAAAATTTAAAAGCATTGTCATTTCAAAGGTCAATATCTCATAAACGCCAGAATCGATTTTTGACAAAAATAGCTAAGAACCACCGTAAGGAAACTTGCTTTCAAGTAAAAAAAACGCATCGAAATCAGTATGCTTAGGTAAAATGTTTTGATGCAATGAGGGCTATCGTTTTTTGTCTCACTAGATGGCGCACTGTTGCGTGAGGTTTTTAAGTGTGGCTTTCAGAGTCTGTTATTACGGGCGTTAAAACAAAGTTTAGATTAAAATCATATTTAAAACACCTTAAAACCGTACCATAAAAATATCCAGCCACAACAGTGTTGCTTAGTCCCGTTTTGTTCGGAAAAAAGGAGGACAAAAGTTTCCGAAAGACAAAACTGTCTCAAAACACAGACATTCATTGCCCCGTAACGCATAATTGCCATAATTAATTTCAGGTAATGCAAAATATTCACAAAAAATTTCTAATTATAAATAAACCCGCGGAGCTCACACAAAAATTATGAGATTTGACATTTCGGAGACCTCACGCTACACTAGCGCCTCTAGTGGCGAATTCATACGCGATAGCCCTCATTGTAATGACTCTCGAATGAAGACCGTGGATGGGCACGTGCAGCGTAGGATGCTCACCAACGAGATGAATGGATTGGTTATAACTGGAGGTCTATGTTTTATTAAACTTTCGTGATTCTCACTTATAGTTATAAATATTAGTTTAACTATTTTGTATTCGTTTTTAGTTACTATTAGTTTATTTATTCATTCAATACATCATTACATTATAATTTACATAAATGTCAGTTATAAGATTTTTTATTGAAAATCGTCAAAGGTAATAAGATTAGTAATAATTATAAAAAATAAAATTCTAAGCATGTCATGTGAATGGAAACAATTAAAAATTAGACTTTCTCCTCAAGGGATCGTCAGACTGAAAACACATTGAAATGTATATAAAGAATAATGGCGAAAATGTCAAGGTTATGTAAAGATTAATACATTAGGCAATAATTGAGTAACAATTTAAATGTCAATGTAAAAACAATAAAATAAAACAAGATAATAATAACAATTAAACAATAAAATTAAAATTTCAGATTCATAAATTCATTTACGGAATAAAACGCTTTTTCCAACAAAAGGTCTTTTAGTCGAGGCTAAACGTTTCATCGTTCTTTTCGCTTTTTGAGGGTAGGTTTATCTGTAATGTTGTTGTACTGGTATTACTGTTTCTGTCTTTTGTCCGCCAGCCAACCCGCTATAGACGATATTCCAGCATGTGTCAACAGGGGCAGACTGAAAACCAGCGCTGGCAGCTTCCGCGTAAGCGCAGCATTAGCTGAGTTTGCTCCTTTTGCCGCAGGACAGACTACTTGCAAAGTTATATTCCTATTTTTTTAATACTCTTTTTTATAATCTGTGCTGTATTGTACTATTTTATCTTTGTTACACACAGCGCCATCTATCTACTTTCAGCCGAGCTAACAGAGGTCTCTTCAACCGAGAGAACTGTTGGCTTCTCTGTTAGTTCGAACCTGTGAGGATAGATGGCGCATTTTCGGGATGCTCCCCCGCTGCACTGCTTGGCCAAATCCAAGATGGCGATTTGTGACCTAATTTTATAATGAACCAATAAAACGATCTGTTTCAATCTTTCAATATATTTATATTAATATCCTGCCGCAACACTTGTATTGTTTATATTGTTGTCTTGTATTGTTTGTACTGTTGGCAATTAAAAACTTTCTTTCTTTCTTTTTATGGGAAAAACCTATTGCCAACAATGGACCTTTTACGGCTGACATGATGCTGGCCACGAATAACGACATTTATCAAGATAAATGTCAAATAATGTTTTATAATACCTTGCCATCGCTTCCAATTTCATCCACCATGTCTCCGAGCATGACTACTCCTTGATCCTTGTTGTAGAGAAGTGCTTCTACGAACTGGTGAGGGTTTTGTTTCAGAGACTCCTCTTGAAACCTCTTTGAAAGTTCAGCAAACTGGTATATGGGTGATATTCGAGGCGAACATATCTGAAAAATATAGTAATTTAAGCCAACAGATATGAAATTATATTAAGTAATTTTAAATTTGCCGTACATTTCAAACAAGCCTTGGTAGCCAGTGGTTAACTTATGGCGCGTAGAGATTCGTGGGTTCGATCCCGGCACACACTGTGTTTTTCGAAATTTATATGCGAAACTACTTTTTAAATTTGAAACATCTACACGAATCCTTCACACACCTGCGAAGAAATTCGAATGTGTGTGTGAAGTTCCCTATTCGCATTTAGGCCTGCGTGGGAACTACGGTCCAAGCCCTCTCGTTCTGAGAGGGCTGTGCCCTGCAGAGGGATGTGTATAGGACGATATGATGATGATAACTTTTAAATTTAGTTTAGGTACCACTTCATTTAAAAATTGCCTTAGGCATGGCTTACTTCTTGGCAGGAATAACTTTCATGACAGCTGAAGCTAAGAACCCAAGAGTGCCGTATGACCATGGAACCGCATAGAATAGATCTGGATTTTCATCCTGCAACATTAACGAGAAGACGGCATTTAGGAGTACGTAAATAGATCTTGAAATATAAAAAAAATAAGTAGGTACTATATCAAGTTTGACTTATAAATAAATAACATTAAAATAGACAAGGTTTCAAACAACCTTTACTACAGGTAAACAACAGAGCCATCAGCCAACAACAGTTCGTACTGCACGCAGATGTTTTGGAACAATCCGTGGACGTGCGACGAGGTTTCCCCGTGCCCAATGACAGGCCGCCGACGGCAGCTGGTCCAGCTCGGACCCCACGGTACGCCAGGCCCAGGGCTTCCAGCTGCGGGACAGCGGCCCGATTCACCATGGGTTCGCAGCGGACTGTCTAAAAACGAATTTTTAAATTGTAACGGAACACTAAGCATGCATGAGTTTCGATTTGCAGGTGGAGGCTTCAAACTTTTGGTCTTATGTAAGTGTTTAAGGCCCAATCAACTAGTTTTTACTGGACGCTTGTAGCGAACTCCGCGTTACGAAAATTGACTCTGGTTTACCAAAAACGTACTTCCACAAGATATTCACGGTTTAATAGGTTAACTTGCCGTACATGCATGTACCATGTACACCACCATTAAATTACAGAAAAACATGTTTACTACAAAACATCTGCATTGTTTGAATAATGCCGGACAGGATTAGTTCGGTAAAAAATTTGATTGGCCCTTAAATCTACGATTCTGGCAGCTGAGCTTTTAATAGAAAAGTTTTTCAATACGTAGTATACTTTACTTCGTACGGCATAGCATTGTAAACTTTAATACCTATTTCAAATACAGTTGGCCAAGAATTTAAATATTTTCGACTGAAATTATGCCGATATCGTATTCCAAAATCGACACGCGTACTTGAGTCACCAACTTAACTCTAGATCTGTGTTCGTACCATGTTATTCTTGTCAACTTCCAACACATCGACGAGGTTAACTTCAATATTGGTGAAGGTCTTCTTGTAGAGCCCCTGCCGGAAGGACATGGTCTGCCAAGTAGGACGCGCAGTGCAGAGCCGCGTGCTGCGGTCGCCAGACAACCAGGCTTTTATCTGGAAACACCAGGTAGTTATTGGAAGAGTCGGCCAATCTGGAAACCTGGTGGCGAGTCGTCAAAACTGTTAACAAAGCACCCAAAGCTAAAGGCCTCTGTTGATTTTCATTTTCAGATTACTTTGCAGAAGTCTATCGATCAACTACTGAACTAGTACCTTTTAACTTACTTCTCCGCTACCACCGGTAAACAGCTACATAAATCCTACTACATATTATAAATGCGAAAGTGTTTGTGTTTGTATGTTTGTATGTCTTTTACGTCGAAACGGAGCGACGCGGATCGACGTGATTTTTGGCATGGAGATAGTTATGGGCCAGAGGGGTTTGTGGACGTAGCTGGGATGACGATAAATATTAAATGGGCTCACGTTAGGCTTCTTTTATCCGGATATTGCTGCGGGATCGATAAAAAAAAATAACCGCTAGGATTCATCCCAACCTATAGGTATTCGATCTATTGATGGGCACAGACCTCTTCTCAGAATGAGAGGGCTTGGCTACAAATCCCACGCGAGCCCACTACAGATTGGAAACTTCACACACACGATTGAATTGCTTCGCAGATCTCCTGGTTTCCTCTCAATGTAAAGCTCGTAGTTTTCAAATGTATTTTTTAACCCATCACGCGTTCTAGAGACTACATTAGTCTCTAACTTCTTTTGTGCGGGAAATGTCCTTAAGACTAAGTACTGACTGGTAGTCTCTAGAACATTTCCCGCACAAAAAAAGTTAGGGACTAATTAGTCTCTAGGACGCGTGACGGGTTAAACAGAATTAAGAAAAATAAAAAAAAAGATTTTGCCAAATCGCGAAGCGGTCCCAGCTCAGCATAGTGTTGGCCGTGTGGGCCAACGCTGGTCTTCCGCTTTGGCCGCTTGGCGACTTCACGGAAGGCAATTTCGCACATGAATTACAAAAAACTGTGACGCGAACCTAGATTTGAACCCACGATCCTCTGCTTGAGAGGCAAACCACTAACTAGGCCACCGGCGACTTTAACATTCATTACATTACACATGTGGGTGAAGGTCATTTAATTTTCATATTTCATGCTCCAAGAAGATTTAAGAAAATAATCCCTGATTCTAACCTGTCTCTGGACTTCTTGAACCTTCCGGTCGTGCATCCTCGGCGCGCTGTTCAACTTGAAGACCACATAGCTCCGGAGTGTGGACCACACCTTCCACACCAGTGACATGGGCAGCAGCGCCGTCACCACCAGCACCCAGCGGTATTCCACCAGGATATACTCGAGGAGAGTTTCGGTCTCTATTGCTGTCATTATTGCTCTGAAATATTGGGTTTGAGAACTACTATGACAATATTTATGGCAGAGCTTTTTTTAGGGTTCCGGAGCCAAAACGGCAAAAACGGAACCCTTATAGTTTCGCCATGTCTGTCTGTCTGTCTGTCTGTCCGTCCGTCCGCGGCTTTGCTCAGGGACTGTCAATGCTAGAAAGCTGTAATTTTGCACGGATATATATGTAAAGTATGCCAAAATGGTACAATACAAAATTGTAAAAAAAATTTTTAAGGGTTCCTCTCATAGACGTAAAGTGAAGGTGATTTTTTTCTATATTGTGGGGTATCTTTGAATAGGTATTTTAAAACCATTAGGGGTTTGCTAAGACGATTTTTCGATTCAGTATTTTTTTTGCGAAATATTCAACTTTAAAGTGCAAAATTTTATGAAAATCAAGTGCCCCCTCTAAAATCAAAACCGGTGGGTGGAAAATTTGAAAAAAATCAGGATGGTATTAAGTATATCAAACTTTCTAGGAAAACTATAACAGCTAAGTTTGCTTTAGAATTATTATATTATATTTATAATCATATAGTTTTACTCTTAAATAGCAGCCTAAAGTATAAAATATACCTAAATTTCGAAGATTCCGTATAAATACAAAATCCTTAGAAAATATTATTTAATTTTTTAGTAATGGCTACGGAACCCTATTTTAGGCGTGTCCGACACGCTCTTGGCCAGTTTTTTACTATGGAAGGGAGGAAAACGAGCAAGAGACTTCCGCCCCTAAGAAAAAAATCCAATGCTCTCGTTTACAATAATAGTTTGTTATAGCAGTTTTACATGTCTGTCTATTATCTATTGATAATCACAAAGAAAAAATGATGTTTTTTATTATTATTTATCTCAATTGCATGTAAAATATTTTATAAAAGCAGACATTCTAAAGACCGACACACAAAAAAGTTCACTAATAGGTACAGACTACCTAAAAATCTATCCAATCGCCATATTCTATTAATATAACAACTCACAGCGGTCTATGTTAAAATCTTAATTACCTAGCATCTGTTACAATAATTATTATTACTCACCTGCTCTTTACCTGTTGTCTACTAAAGTGTCTAAAATCAGAACCCAACCATTATACGTCTCTAGCAGTTCATATCTACCGGCTAACTGATTGCCACTTCAACAAAAATCACGATGATATCTCATGAATTTGTCAAAACAAGCAAACACGCAACCTTCAAAACAAGCAAATTTAAACCTTAATCAGTACTATATAAGACTGGCCTATTTGTAAACCGTTGTGAGCATACGAGTATAATTGTGGATTATATATTATGTCTATTTTCTAATAAAAACTACTTTGTTTCGTTAGAATAAGGTATCTTTGAGTTACTTGACATTCAGTAGACGATTAAAGATTGTACAATTCGGAAAGAATTTCTGATATAATAAAAAGATAAACACCTGTATTACTTATCGTCATGATACCAATGAGGACCAATGTTATATTTGTGGTAACTATGTGATTGATTAGGAATTTAGGATCATGTTAGGATCCATGTAATCATCATTATGTACTTTGCTTCACACAACTAGATGGCGTTGCTGGCACTTTCTTTCTTACTAACCACTAACGCCCTCTATTAGGATCTATTTGCAACCTAGCTCTTTATCAATACGTAAACAAGTTTGACATCTTAAGCTTTTTATTAACAATTGCTCCTAACCATGCGCCTAAAAAGTGGTTAAATAACAACACCAACCATGGTTATTTAATTATTACCTAACTAGTTGTTGAGTGTAGGTACTTTTATGTGCTACTAAGATAAGTTAGGTTAGGTATATTTTAATTTATTACAAAAAATTACCAAAGTTATGTCGAATAACGTAGCAGTTGTAACTGGAGCAAATAAAGGACTCGGATTCGAAATAGTGAGAGAATTGTGCGAGCAATTTGATGGCACAGTTTATTTGACATCAAGAGATGCAACAAGAGGTTTGGAAGCGTGCAAACAATTGGAAAATTTGGGCCTCAAACCTGCTTACCATCAACTGGACGTAACCGACTTTGACAGTGCCAAACGATTCTGCGATTATATTAAAGAAAAACACGGTCGAATAAAGATACTAGTGAATAACGCGGGAATACTTTTTCTCAAAGATTCGCCAGAATCAAAGACGTACCAAGCGGAACAAACTTTGTCAGTGAATTTCTTTTCCCTTGTGCGCTTTACCGAAGCAATTTTGCCTTACATTGAAAACGGTGGTTCCATAGTCAACATCTCGAGTTCCTCAGGGCACTTGTCTAGAATACCTTCTATTGAATTGAAGGCGAGAATCAGCAGAGAAGATTTGACTTTGGAAGAATTAAAGGCGTTGATGAACGAGTATGTTGATGCGGTTAGAGAAGGAAGGGATGAGAAAGAGGGATGGGGTAGCTCCCCTTACGTAGTGTCTAAAGTTGGTGTCAATGCTTACACGTTTATGTTACATCGCAGACTGACTGACAGGGGTAAGAGTAATGTAGTTTTTTACAAACTTGCAATGACTGTTTGATGACCTTGGCCGCTCCAAAGTATCTGATGGTGACTGTACTTTAAGTACCTAATAAAATACTTTGAATTAGTGAATCAATCTAGTCTAGGTGCTTCAACGACATAACACCTAGGCATCATAACACTTAAGCCCTCATTTTTGACGCCTGTCTATACTTACCCTTCGCAGAGATAGCAGTGAACTGCGTGCACCCAGGCTACGTGCAGTCCGACATGACGCGGGGCGCCGGGTCCGTGCGCCCGCGCACCGCCGCGGGTTTGCCTGCGCGGGCGGCGCTGCGGCCGCCACGCGGGCAGTTCCTGTGGCACACGGGCGCCGCCGTGCCGTGGGACGGTTCCGACCCGAGAGGGTACATCGACGGCATGAATGTTTAACTTAGATAATTTATTAAATCAGGCGTTACTTAGCTGAGGTATATAGGTACCTATCAATAACCTAACCAACAAAAGGTTGGAAAACCCCCGACATTGTCACTTAAAAGTTCAATATCTCAAAAACGGCTAAAACGATTTTGAAAAAACATGTCTAAGAACCATCGCTAGAAACCCTGCTAAGTATCAAATAAAAAAACCACATTAAAATCGGTTCATACATTTAAGAGCTACGGTGCCGAAGACAGACATACATAGCGGTCAAACTTATAACTATTATAACACCCCTCTTTTTGCGTCGGTGGTTAAAAACAACTGCTTTACTCACCCAGTGACTGCATGGCGTTTGGTAGCGAGTGAGCAAAGTAATACGGTAAGTATTTGACAACTCCTGAATTTGCCATATCTTAATATTATTATGAAAATATAGATATACAGATAGTGTTTAGCGAAGAGAAAACTTAAATCGGTTGAAAATTGGATTTATAGTGTTTTTTTGAAAAATCTATATACCTGTCTCTTTCTCAAACGCTTTTCTCTAT
Source organism: Choristoneura fumiferana (assembly GCF_025370935.1). Classification (NCBI taxonomy): domain Eukaryota; kingdom Metazoa; phylum Arthropoda; class Insecta; order Lepidoptera; family Tortricidae; genus Choristoneura; species Choristoneura fumiferana. The sequence goes on from NC_133491.1 coordinate 364,179, forward strand.
GCAGCAAGTATGGCGGTACTGGCGTGTGACGTCATATGCCAGTATGTCTTTCTCTGTTTAATCTTGAATTTCAAACCTTTATAACTTTGTTATTTGTAAAGGTAGCTTAAAAATTGATTTTCTATTCGATAACAGGCATTGTGAAGTTTTAATTTATAAAACATATAAAAATTGTCAAATAGCGTATTGTTTATAGTTCATTGTTTAGCTTAGCTCTTGTCACAGGTCTTCACTATAACTAATAAACCCACATGATTGTCTCCCCTTGGAAACTGTAACTATATAGGAGGAAATTTTCAACACCGCTTGGAGAGAAAGTACAGTCATAAATACATGTTACCAAGACGTCAAAAATATAATGCAAATACCTCTATGCCATTAACCATAAGGTTGGCCTCGATTTATGCTCTGGACTCGACTGTACTTTCAATACTGAAATAATGACTATTTACCAAGGCTATTTACTCAAAAAAAAAGTTTCCTTATTTTTTTTTCTAAGTTTAAAATGAAAAAAAAAAGTCTTTGAAAAAATTACTTAAAATAAAATATAAAGATATTTACATTTAAGGGTCATCTGCTAGAGAGATTCGATTCTTACGATTAACTATCGATTTATGAAATAAAATTATTGAGAATATTTTCAAACATCTTTGAATAGAATTTTATTCCTATTTAAAAATAATAAAACGTTTCCCTTTAGTAAATTTCCTGTCTTTTGCATTTCGACATTCCTTGCAAATGACGATAATGAAATTTTTCATCCTGTATTTTGAAGATAACATACCCGTAGTACAGTCAACGTCATAAATAAGTGATCATTTCTGTAATTTCTGTACCTTGTCGCAGTTGTTGCTTTCAGTCGTTACACAATTTCGTATGGCTTTTTAAACATGCGTTAAAGTGACAAGGTACAAAAGTGATATGATCGCTTATTTATGACGTTGACTGTACAGTGATGTATGTAGCTCTAGGTGACTCAGGACCCCGGTGCTAAAAAGGAATTGGACACCCAAATATATCCCTTACTATCTTCTTTTTCTTGGCAATGTTTATTGTTAACGACAGCAAGTTTTCTTTATTTTATCCATAAGTTGCAAGTAAGGTAACCCCCTAACCCCCTGACCCCTAGTAACCCCCTGAACGCTTACGTTCAGCCCTCGGGCCCTCAGGCCCCGGTGCACGGCATTGCCAAAGAGGCCTTCGATAGCTACGCTACTACCATGAGACTAATTTATTTATTTTTCACCACACTTGCTCGTAAACAGTGTCGAAACATGCAGGCTATCTTGGTTGCAACCCCCCAAATAAAACCCCCGACCTTAATGTGCTTGTCATGAAACCCGTGGTCGGTAAAGAGTCAGTGCCCGTACTGGTGGTGCTGCGCCGTGCGCGCGCTGCTACAGGACCACACCCTGCGGCTGCGGCGCATGCTGAGGGGAGCTGGAGGGCGGCGCTACCAAGAGCGCAGCCTAAGGTATCGCCAATATTTGGAACAATTATATTTTTTCTATTAGAAATATAAAATTTTACTCGCAAATGTGATGAAAAATATTGTATGTCGCACGGGCGGTACTAGAATGACGAACATCGACTCATTAAAGCCCTTCGACTTCGGGCTTCTAATAGACTCTCGTTCGTAATTCCTTATTTACCGCACTTAAACACAATGTACTATTTCATCACACTTGCTCGTAAACAGTGTCGTATCGTATCGTAACATGCAGGCTACCTTGGTTGCAACCCCCCAAATAAAACCCTCGACCTTAATGTGCTTCTCATGAAACACGTGGTCGATAAATGAGTCGGTGCCCATTTTCATGTCATGAAGCCCAAGGTCATTAGGAGTCAGTTTTGTGACGCCCATACACCGAGTGTACGAAAAAAACAATTTTTTAAACCATTGGAATCGATTTTGCTTTTGATTCTGAATAGCAAAAACATTATTTTTTTGCCCATTTGCCCGTGTAAGTATCCTACATACATGTTCTGTATTAAATAAACCGTAAATCAGTAATTTCTCCGACCTTTTCACAGTCGGCAAAACGCGACAGCTGAAAATCGTGCCATAGGCGCCATGTCAGCATTTCGTGGCGTCTATGGAACGATTTACAGATATTTTTTTTGTCGTCCGTGGCGTTCAAAAGGTAAATACTGTGGTATTTGGTATGAGGCTTTGTATATAGTTTAGAAATACCGTAATCAACACGTTCTATTCAGAGTAGAGACACGTTATAGACTGAGCATTTTTTTAGCCTTGCGCATTTAGTAGTCTTTATGAGCTTGTCTTTGTCATTTCTATTCCTCTTATCATCAGTCCTGTGGCTCTCGCAGTCGTACTTTTCTTGAGCTCAGGTGCCTCACCTCTCAGACCCTTAACTCTTCATACAAAATTACCTATTTCTGCATACATTTGAGGGCCACATTTAGTGCCGCTCAGTGTATTATCAAAGTATAGTTGAGTTTTATGTAAGGACTTTTACATAATAATTTTTGAACTAATGAAGCATTCTAGTTTGTAAACTGGCCCGAATAATTTAATGATATGTCTTTAGAGTTGTGGATAACGCTCATTTTCGAGGCTTAAAGACTCGAACCCTTAAGACTAGAGAGTCTTAAAAACTCGACTATATTTGACAATTAAATTGGCTTATGCGTATGGATGCAAGATACCGTCTTTGCGGCCTTCGAGTCGTTAAGCCTCGAGAGTCTTTAAGGTTCGAGACTTTAAGCGTCGAAATGAACGTTATTCACAACACTATATGTCTTGACTGATATTGTAAGTTATTGATTAATCCTTTTCCAGGCTCCGCCAATTTAGACGTGCGACTACAAAATAAATCATAGTTGTATGTTGTTTACCTGAGGGATTCATTTAAAAACGAAAATTATTTAAACGAATTCAAATGATTTTGTACCGTATTGTACTTGGTAAGGTGAACATCTGTGTACATTTATGTGGTTACTATATGCACTATGCCTGGAAAAGGGTTAACCTTTTCGCCGCCACACCAAATACAAAAGACATCACCCAGACGCCAGGCTTCTATATTGCAATGCCTAAAATTGAACGTTAATACAATTGAACGAAGGTTGCTTTTGCATTGAAGTAATGGACGTATATATAGGTCGTTGGCGTCGAAAAGGTTAAAATATATCAATGTTATCAGAATGATCATTCCATATAGATGAGACTGCAATAGGTTGCTTGTGTTGTGAAAGGTGTCATTAAAAGAATTCATAGATTCTTGTTTTGTTTTAATGATCTCTGTTGCAACATCATACGCCGTCCCATCACTACTTCAAAAACGGGTTTAGCGGAGAGCGGCGCGGGGAGCGAAGCGGCCCCGTGCGGCAGTTACGTTCAGACCGTCCTACCGTCAATATCTTGTTATACTGTATCAATCATTATAGTTTTATATGCGAACCAGCTGCCTTTCATTCATCTTCAATATCTTCATCAGGAGCATCAGCTCAAACAATGGTCCTTCGTAGATAGCATATAAAGCAATTACAATACAACAGTATTCAAGATAAAAACACAGAATAGTAAAAAAAAATAGCAGTGAAGAAGATTTGAGTTGTATCGGTGAATCACGAATAAACGGTATCAATAACTTGCATCGGCACGAAAACAACTAGAATCAGTAAAGAACCGTTACGTGACGAAAGAGCCCTGCGACGAAACATCGTCCGTACTAGATCTTCATCATCGTGGCTACATTTTACTCAAGTTCATATAAAATAAAATTATTCAGAAGACACGCAATACAGCAAGATTTACTTAAAGTTACACTTAATAGAACCCAGTGAAAAGACGAGTAATCCAGCTACCCTACCTACATCATCGAGAAGACAACTTTTGTTAATTTCATCGGTCAAGGCTGCGAGTACTAATAACTGAGTGAGTTCGTTCCAATTCCACTTAAATTCCTTCTTTATTCAGTTAATCCCTCCTTTTGGGATTAAAAACAGCACTTTTTAACTGCATTGCATTGGCATTATTTCATATTCAAATAATAATATTAATTAAAATTAAAAAATGAAATAGTAATTTGGCATTTCATAATTTACATTTAAATTTTACATTAAGATACTGCAATATAGTTGCATTTACGCTTATCTAACAAATAAGTATCATCAAATCATTATATTGCTACCGGCGCAGTGCTCCGCTACCTATTTAGTTGCACTTGCATTCTTTCCTTTGTTCTCGCGTCAGCTGTGTTATTGCTGACATAAGTTAAAACTATTTGTTCTATAAATAGCATAATGAGTGAAGCAAAGCTAAAAGAACTTATTAAAAAACGTAGCAGTATGAAAGCTAAGCTTACCCACTTCAATAATTATTTTACCGTTGTACAAAGTAGTGAATCATTAAGCGACGTACAAATAGCGGAATTAGAGTGTCGTTTGAATAAAATAGATTCTTTATACGAAGTGTACGACGAATTGCAGACAGAGGTGGAGTCGATCTCGGACGATCAAGACTTACAGTTTAAGGAACGTGAAAGTTTTGAGTCTCAATTCTACGCGCTCGTGTCGTCGGCGCGGACTCTGCTGAACAGCGCGGCGCAAAGCCGGGAGCCCCGGCCGGGGTCCGCGCCGAGCGTCGGCGCTGTCAGCGTCGCTGACACAGCCAGCCGTGACTTCGTGCGACTTCCGAAGATCGACATGCCTCACTTCGCCGGTGACTTTCAATACTGGCTCGAGTTTAGAGATACGTATCTATCCTTAATTCATAACAATGACAGTATCAGTAATATTAACAAATTCCATTATTTACGTGCCGCCTTACAGGGCAGTGCATCACTTGTCATTAAAAATCTTGATTTTAGAGCAGAAAATTATCCAATTGCCTGGCAACTACTATCAGACAGATACGATAATGAACGCCTTTTGATTAATAATCACATAAACGCGCTTTTCAATGTAGAAACATGTCAAAAAGAGTCTAGCAGATCAATACGAAATATTATAGACGTAACTAACAAAAATCTAAGAGCATTAGCTTCGTTAGGGCAACCAACAGATCATTGGGATACGTTAATTATACACATCATGTCCAAAAAATTGGACAACTTGACGTACCGTTACTGGGAGGAACATCGGAATGCAATTAAAGGTATTCCTACTTTCAACCAGTTCATTAAATTTTTAAATGACAGAGCTGATCTTTTAGATACATTATTAGAAAATAAGTCGTCACAATACAAAACTGACACGTACACAGGCGTAATTAAAAACAAACCGTTCATTTCCAATGTGACGCAATATAACAGTCATAATCATCATAAGTCTATGAGCTGTCCTATGTGCAAACAGAATCATTATCTTTTTAGCTGTCAACCATTCAGAGATTTGGATGTTGAATCTCGCTTAGAAAAAATGAAAAATTTTAACGTTTGTAAAAATTGTCTACGACCTGGACATACGGAAACCAGGTGTAAACTTACTCATTGCAAATATTGTTCTAAAAGGCACAATACATTGCTACATACAGACTTAAACAGAAATTCTAATACAGAAAATAACGTCGTTCTATCCACAGACATAAAAAACAATAATAATTCCCACATCTTGCTTTCCACAGCTTTGGTAAAAGTGTCAGACTCCAAGGGAAGCCTTCGCACAGCCCGCGTCCTTCTCGACAACGGCAGCACTTCTCACTTCGTCACACGACGCCTCTGTGAACAACTGGGACTAGTATTACGTAATAAGGGCTCCACTGTAACAGGTATTAACCACTCAACGTCCTATAGTGCAGAGTCTTGTGATCTTAATATACAATCATACTCGGGTGATTACAAAATTATTTTAAATTGTAATGTCTTACCGAACATAACACAAACATTGCCTTCACACTATATAAATATACAGGATATACCTCTTCCTATAGGTATACGATTGGCAGATCCAAACTTTAATGTTCCTTCTGCGATAGATATTTTAGTAGGAGCAGAAATATTTTGGGACATTATTTCTTCTAATATAATTGACCTCGGCAAACAATACCCTAAATTACAGCAAACAAAATTAGGTTGGTTAGTTTCAGGCGCCTATTATCAGTCAACCGCTTTAAATCAGATACCTACAAATACTTGTTATCATTCTCAAGCACAAAACGATGACTCCATTCTAACAAACTTTTGGGAACTCGATTCTGTCCCATCAAAATATAGCATGTCAAAAGAAGAACAGGCTTGTGAACTAAGTTTTGCTAAACACACTCGACGTCGAAGTGATGGTCGATTTGAGGTACTCATACCTTTAAAAGAATCACCAGCAGTGCTGGGTGACTCATTTGCTCAAGCAAGACAACGTTTATTATCAATAGAGCGAAAATTCGATCGTGATTCCCTATTTAAAACCAGGTATTTAGAGTTCATGAGTGAATATTTGAGTTTGGGTCATATGAGTGAAAACACAGACAAACAAAATTCAGAATTTAATTATTACGTGCCTCATCACGGAGTCGTAAGAGAATCCAGTACGACCACAAAACTAAGGGCCGTGTTCGATGCGTCCGCGGCTACTACGACTGGTAAGTCTTTCAATGACATTCAGATGGTTGGACCAGTCGTTCAAGACGATCTTTTTTCTTTGTTGTTACGTTTCCGACAGCATAAGTACGTAGTGTCAAGTGATGTGGAAAAAATGTACAGATCCATCCTTGTATCACCGTCGCAAAGAATGTTACAACAAATCTTATTTAGGTTTAATAAATCGGATCCTATAAAAACCTATACTTTAAACACTGTTACGTACGGTACAGCTTCGGCGCCGTACTTAGCCACAAAGTGTCTCGTGTCACTAGCAGAATACTGCTCAGATATTAATGCAAAAAGAGCAATACAAAAAGACTTCTACGTCGATGATTTTTTGACCGGTGGTGATTCCATACAATCAGTAATAAATCTTTGTAAAATAGTTGATGAAACTTTAAAGTCAGCACATTTTTATTTACGAAAATGGCAATCAAACAATCCAGCGATTTTAAGTTCTGTAACCATAAACACAGAAAAGTCTATCGCAGAAAAAACATTAAATTTAAATAACAACTTTCCATGCAAAACTTTAGGATTACATTGGGATCCCAAAAAAGATCACTTATTATTTTCAATCAACTTAGATAAAAATAAAAAAATTACAAAACGTGTTATACTTTCTCTTATTAGTCAAGTTTTTGATCCATTGGGTTTGTTGGGACCCTGTGTAGTAGAAGCAAAAATAATCATGCAAAAACTTTGGTTGGATAAAAATAATTGGGATGATGAAGTATCACCACCAGTTAAAATTCAATTTGATACTTTCATTACATCTTTAAATTCACTAAATTCATTAAAAATTTCACGTTGGGCTTACTGCACTAGTGCAGACGACGTGGAGCTTCACACATTCACGGACGCTTCTGAGCGAGCTTATGGAGCGTGCGTGTACGTGAGGACAAGCACGAAGGATGGTAGCGTGTATGTGCGTCTGTTGTGTTCAAAAAATAAAGTCGCGCCAATTAAACCAACAACCATGCCTAGATTAGAACTTTGTGGGGCATTGCTAGGTACAAGACTCTGCACTAAGGTTTTAGAGTCACTTACTGTCAAAGTCAAGACCTGCTACTTTTGGACTGATTCGACAATAGTATTAAACTGGTTAAATACACCAACGAATCGTCTAAAAACCTTTGTACGCAACAGAGTCGGAGAAATCCAAGACAGTACTGCCAGTTACAAGTGGAACTACGTGCCCTCCAAAGACAACCCTGCCGATTTGGTTTCGCGAGGGGTGAAGGCTGATTGCATCAGCGGCTCGGACTTGTGGTGGTCAGGACCAAGCCTATTACAAGCGGAACAAATACAGTTCCCGGTTGTTCCAAACGTTTCATTAAATCAGCCACTACCAGAATTGTCACTACACGTAATTACAACACAAGATAATACACTTCAAAGAACAATTCATAAAATATCTAATTATTCTAAATTAATAAGAATAATAGCTTACGTATTAAGATTCATTCATAATTGCAGGAACAAATCTGATCGATACAAATCTCTTTTATCTCTTTCGGAATTAAATCAATCAGAAATAACTCTATTACAAATTGCACAACAAGAAATGTTTGCTTCTGAATACAAACTTATAAAATCAGGAAATGCACTTAACAGAAAAACAGAATAAATTCACTGTCGCCTTTCATTGATGCTAATAATATATTACGCGTCGGAGGACGCCTTAATAATTCACCTTATAGCTACGATATCAAACACCCAATTCTTTTATGCAGCAAACATCATATCACACGTATTCTTTTTGACCAAAAACACAGAATGCTTTTACATGCGGGTCCACAGCTGCTGTTAAGTCATATTAGACAAAATTACTGGCCATTAAATGGTAGGAGTCTAGCCAGGTCAACTGTTCATCGCTGTGTTCGTTGCAACAGGTTTAAACCAAAGCAAGTGCAGCCAATCATGAGCAACTTACCTAAGGATAGGACAGAGTTAGAGTTTCCATTTTTTAAGACGGGCGTAGACTATGCTGGGCCAGTGATGATTGTCAACCGTAAAGGCAGAGGTAGTGTTTTGATCAAGTCATATATTTGTGTTTTCGTGTGTTTCGCAGTCAAAGCTGTGCACCTTGAGCTGGTCTCAGACTTGACCAAGGAAACATTCATTTCAGCTCTTCATCGGTTCATTGCTCGCCGCGGCAAGCCGCATACCATTTATTCCGATAACGGCACCACCTTCGTCGGAGCTAGTAACGAGATAGCTTGTTTTTTAAATAATTATTCAGATGACATTGAAATTGAACTTCAAAATCATGGTATTAACTTTAAACATATACCACCTTACTCACCGCATTTCGGGGGCCTGTGGGAGGCGGCCGTTAAATCGGTTAAGCACCATTTAAGACGAATACTGTCCTTGTCTCACTTAACGTACGAAGAGATGTCAACTTGCTTAATTCAAATAGAGGCTGTTTTAAATTCCAGACCACTTACTCCTCTTTCCACTGATCCTACCGATCTCTCTTGTCTTACGCCCGCTCATTTCCTTATTGGACGCTCACTCATGTCTATACCGCAACCACCGCTGATAGAAAAGAATATTTCAAGACTTCAGCGCTTCCAAAGAATCGAACTACTTAGACAGCATTTTTGGCAACGTTTTTCATCAGAATATGTGTCTCTGCTTCAGCAAAAGGTCAAGTGGAAGACTCACGGTGAAGATCTGAAGCTGGGAACATTGGTGCTTGTCAAGGATAAAAATCAACCACCTCTTCTCTGGCTCTTAGGGAGAGTCGTACAGCTGCATCCCGGTCAAGATGGAAAACATCGAGTGGCAGACGTCAAGACCAGAAAGGGCATTATACAACGAGCTTACAACAACCTGTGCCCCCTGCCCATTTCATAATATATTGAATACTTCAACCTGGGCCAGTATGTTGCCTCGCAACATCATACGCCGTCCCATCACTACTTCAAAAACGGGTTTAGCGGAGAGCGGCGCGGGGAGCGAAGCGGCCCCGTGCGGCAGTTACGTTCAGACCGTCCTACCGTCAATATCTTGTTATACTGTATCAATCATTATAGTTTTATATGCGAACCAGCTGCCTTTCATTCATCTTCAATATCTTCATCAGGAGCATCAGCTCAAACAATCTCATGGATTATGACTCAATAAGGTACAAATCGAACAGCGGGTAATTGGCATCTCATTTTAATATAGAAAATATAATCTGTCATAACAGGGATATGATTTAGTAAATATATAATATAACGAATATACATACACCATGCGTGTCGAGAAGGAAGACTCAGCGAAAATGATCACAAAGAAACATGAACTGAAACCGGGGACAGCAGAGCGTGAAACAGAAAAGAAAATAAAATCATAATTTAAATAAAACAAATATGTTAATTTATTTTACAAATTCCTTTGTTATCATATTTCTCTCGTTAAAATATCCAATATCCTCTCTCAATACAAAGATTTATCGTTCATCGGCGGAGGGTAGTGACGGGATAGAAAATACGTCCGCCGATAAGATTGCACTTTTTACTTGGCGTCGATGCACTCGGCGGGGTGCTGGGGCGGTTTGGCGGGGAGAAGCCGGGGGGAGGGGGATGTTGTTGAGTGGGAGGTGGGGAGAGCCCCAGCCGAGCTTGTTGCCCAGGGGAGGGGAAGCTTGGCGCCGTTGGGGGGCTTGCTGGCCGAGCTGGTTGAAGCGCGCCCATAGTTCCTGTTGCTGCGCGGAGAGCCCGCCCGCGCCCGCGCCCGCACCGGCGCCGGCGCCCGCGCCCGGCGGCGGCTTGCGAAGTTCACCGACGTCGACATGATGGCCGGGTCCATCTGCGTCCAGTCGCTGTATGACGCCGTGTTGTTGCTGTACCCTGCAATATACAACACTGCTTTTTAACTCCCGACGCAAAGATAGGGGTGTTATAAGTTTGACCGCTATGTGTGTCTGTCTGTGGCACCGAAACTCTTAAACGGGTGGACCGATTTGAATGCGGTTTTTTATTATTTGAAAGCAGGTCTTCTAGCAATGGTTCTTAGACATGTTTTATCAAATTGGTTCAGCCGTTTTTGAGATATTGAACTTTGAAGTGACAAAGTCTGGGGTTTTCCAACTTTTTGTTGGTTAGGTTATTAGTATTTGATTCTTCTTGCATTTGTATTGCTTAATCTATTGTCTCTCAAGCAGAAAATTGTGGGTTCAAACTGAGTTTTTTGGATTTTTTTGCGAAATAACATTTGAAATTTACTACGAGTTTTACGGTGAAGGAAAGCATCGTGAGGAAACCTGCACAAACCTGCGAAGCAATTAAATGGTGTATGTGTGCAGTTTCCAACCAACACTGGGACACCATGAAAACTACGGCCCAAGCCCTCTCATTCCGATAGACGGCCTGTGCCCTAGAGCGGGACGTAGGTATACAAGCCGAGATGTTGATGTTCTGTTTATTTATATAAATATGTTTATCCGTAGCCTAGTACACAGTACAGTCACGAGCGTTAATTTGGGATCCACCTAGGATCGATATCTGTCATTTTGTATGACAATTCAAAGGTTTTTTCAACGAAATGAGTCCCAAATTAACGCTCGTGACCGTACAAGCTTTGCTTAATTTGGGTCTAGGTCAATTGGTGTCAATTGTTCCATGATATCTATTTATTTAGGTAGGGAACGGTAAAAGTAACGTTGAACTATGAAGATGCAGCATGGTGGTGACGGTGAGGTGGCGAACCTTGGTGGTGCTGGTGCTGGTGCTGGTGCTGGTGCTGATGGTGGTGCATGTGGTGCGCGGGCGGCGGGAAGGCGGCGTGCGCGAAGCCCGGCGGCGGCAGCCGCGCGCGCCGCACGCGCTCCATATTGTCACTGTAACACAACATACCACATTATTGCAGAGGCCGGGAAAAATAAAACTCGTGGATGGGTACAGTTCAGAATCACCCTCTCAGCGGGCCGGGAAATTATTTTAAATTAAAATTTTAAAACACAATTAAGACATTCAAAAATGTGTTTACGGTTTGCACTAGTGCTGCATTCTGTCGACAGAGCATTGCAGTAATATTCCCTGCCGTACTGCCGTTTCGGCAAAATATTTTTCGCCAAATTTCACTTCCCAAAAAACTTATCTCAGAAGTTTCATTTCCCAATCGAATCTTTAGCATATTTACATTTCACATTATATGCATTTGGTCAAATTATCATTTGGCATAATTTTACATTATAAAGTTTTATTACGACAAACGAACAAACAAACATTACTAAGCAAACGTTTACTTATGGCTACGAACGAACCACAAAAACCAACTGCCACCAGAAAAGTAGGTTAGGTTAGCTTAGAAATGATATGATATGATTAGCTTGGAAAAATATTTCCTATTTGTGGCAGTCTATCCTAATAGACTACGCAAAATCCTGATTTTGCGTACTTTTTTTGCGACAGTAAGGCGGACATTTCCGAGCATATTAGAGAAAAAACTGTTACAACGCAGTTCTAGACGTGTTTCAGCCATTTTCATTCACCATCATCACATCACATCTAATGAGGGTTTATTGACAGGCAAAATATTGCTAGGTGGCGTTACGGTTTATAGTATGTTATTTAATATAGTTATGGGATCCAAGATTCAGAAGTAAAGGAATCATTTCCGTCGTCATAAAGCGGCATTTCCACCAATAAAACGCAGGATGTGTTAAGAGGGAATGTGTTTTGCATTAAACAATAGAAACGATGCATTTACCTCGCCTCGCACAGCACATCACTGGTGGAAGGAAACAGCTGAGCGGAGCGAAGCGAGGTAAATAAAGCGTTTCTATTGGTTAATGAAAAACACATTCCTCACAACACATTGTCGCACATTATTGTTGGAAACGCAGCTTAAGGCGCCAGCGGTAAAGGACAGGTTAACCCTTCCCTTTTCCAGACATAGTGCATATAGCGCTCACATAAACAAATATTCGACCTTACTTTATTCACAATATGGTACAAAATCACTTGGCGTTGTTAAAATTATTATGCGTTTTAAAAGGTAAACAACATGAAGCTGGAAAAAGAGTTAAATGCTCTCTCGAATCGCAAAGACACTGGCGAATCCTATCAGATCTTACCCGCTAGTGTTTTGCATCATTTCCGTCTCCATCATTTCCGCGAGGGCCTTCTGCGTCTCCTTGAAGGGGTCAAAGTCGAGGTCGTCGTCGGCGTCGCCGGCCGCCCGCGCCGCCGCCTCCGCGCCCGCGCCGCGCCCGCACCCGCGCCCGCACCCGCCATGCTCATGCTGCCTCCCGCACCCATCCTGACACAACCGTATACAATATCTTATAAAATATCCCTAAAAATCTATAATCTATACTGATATTATAAAGAGGAAAGATTTCGACTGCTTACTTTCTCAACCTCGTATCTAACAGCTAAATTGCTTTAGAATGATCTTTTTATGTTAAGTTTATGAATCCAAAACCACTGGGCCGATTAAAGTAAAATGCTTTCACTATTAGAACGCTACATTATGCCTGAATAACATAGGCTATATTTATTACTAGAAAAAATTAGGGATCCCTACTAAAATTGCAATAATGTAACCCATGGTGTAAAAAAATGCCATAAAATGTATTGACGATAGAACAAAAAAATGTTCCCCACATTAAAGAATGGACTTTTGGGCGTGTGTGTATGTGTGTGTGTGTGGTCTATACCTCTGCTTATGTTCGTCGAGCGGGTAGTGTCTCGGCGCATGCGCGTGTTCGGGCGCTCGCGCGAGCAGCAGACGCATCTGTTGCGCCTTATGGAAGTCCGTGAAGAATTTGTCCATGTTCTCTGCGAGGTAGCGACCTTCGTTCTGCAGCTGGAAAACAAGGCATTGTGAGCAAAGCGTGTTAAGGGGGCACCGAGCTTCCCCCATATAATAATAATAATAATAATAATAATAATCTTTCTTTATTGCACACACTTAGTAATTAAGACAATAAAATTACAATACAGAAATCGTGCACACCGTGATGTTACAAGAATCAACAGAGACCCCCAAACTAGGCAGAGCCTGTCTCTTGGGCGGTCGAGCTTAATTTAAAAGAAAAGATTTAACCAACTAATCCCAAATTTAGTTACATTATACAACACAACGTAAGACAACAAGAGGCCGAAAATCACAAGCTACTGATTGAGTATTCTGACAAATGAATTAATTTAAGTTACAATTATGCCCTCAACAGCATCGTAGTCCAGAGTAAGTAACCACTGTGTAACAAGTTGTTTGGCAATAGTCACCGAACAGTCTTTAATATTACAGAAGGCCAGAACAGAATTGTAAACCGATGCTCTCACAAAGCGCCCGAATCTTTTTGCAAAGTGGGATTTTACAGAAGGTAAAGGCAGCCTGTATATCCTTTTATTTAGAAGAGACCTATGTAAGTCTAAGCGAAATGAGGATGTATGAGCACAGAGAGTAATTCTTAAAATAAATAACTTCCGTATGGTCAAAACCTGAGCCTCGGAGTAAAGCCTGGTAGTGGGGTATCTAAAAGGTCTTCTCAGCATCACCTTGAGTACGGACCTTTGAGCCCTTTCCACATTAATGAGATAGGATTTAGCTGCAGCTCCCCAGACTGGGATACAATAACCCGCAACCGACTGGCAAATGGACAAAAAGACCATTCTTAATACGTCTTTATCGGTCGAGTTTCTGAGTTTTCTCAGAATCGCTGCCGTTCTCCTAATACGCTTCGACAAACATGCAATGTGATGCCGAAAATTTAGGTTATGATCAATCATGATACCCAGGTATTTGACCACGTTAGCGCGCAGAATTGTGGCGCAGCTACAGATGGCAGGCGTATTACATGTATGAATTTTAATGCTTTCTATCTGCGAAGGCTCTGAAGCTGCAGTCTTATGGAAACAGAGAAAATTTGTTTTTTTATAATTTAAAGTTAGTAAATTATTCCTTAACCATTTACCGATAGATCTCATCCCCATTTCAGCGCTGCAGACGCACTCAGCCCAGGAAAGTCCATTATACAGAACCACCGTATCATCGGCGTAACATATAACTTCTGCATTATTTAACTTAAGGTCATGTATATCATTCATGTAAATGATGAACAGCGTTGGACCGAGAATGCTTCCCTGGGGAACGCCAAAGCTTACTGGCCGGGTGTCACTCCTATGAGAGTCAACCCTGACCAGCTGTTGCCTCTCAGAGAGATAGCTACTAAACCATTCGTTGGCCAGACCCCTGACACCAAAACACTCCAGTTTTTTTAGGAGTAACCTGATGGACACCGTGTCAAAGGCCTTCGCCAGATCCAAAAAGACTCCGATACAAGTTTGCTTCCTGTCCAAGCAACCCGCGATTAAGTCTGTCAGAGTTGAGACCGCGTCCTCCGTGGACCTGCGCGCTCTAAAGCCAAATTGCCTGTTTGAGAGCAAATCGTGGGACTCAACAAACTTCATTAAACGCTTATTCACTATCTTCTCTAGAATTTTTGAGAAGACGCAAAGCAGCGAAATGGGCCTATAATTCCCAGGACAAGTCTTGTCCCCGTCCTTGTGGATAGGAGTAACAGAAGCTAACTTCCACATATCAGGGAAACAACCCGTACCTAAGCTCAAGTTAAAAAGATACGTCAATGGATCCAACAGTGGCCCACTGGTATTCTTTACAAAGTCGGCATTAATCCCATCTATCCCGGGTGCACTCCCAGATTTGAGCTTCAAAATAATGCTGAGAACTTCCTGCCGATCCGTAGGCTCCATGAAGAAGGATGTCAATAATGAGGATCTTGTATTTGTAGGAGCTCTGGCTGCTAAATTCGCTTCTGATTCATTCGCATCCAAAAGGATACCATTTGCAAGAGACTGACCAACAGATGAAAAATATGTGTTGCACTTGTTAAGCGAGTCTATGGGACGCTCCTCTATCGTGACAAGCGCGGAGGCTGTCCCGCCTTTCGCCTTAGAGTTACAGATTTTTCGGATTGTTTTCCATAGTCTCTTGGGATCACTACGATTGGTTTGGATTTCATTACTTTCATATTCAGTTTTAAGTTTCCGCAAAAGACCATTGTAGAAGTTTCTGTAACGAGTATAAACAATCTTTGCAAGCTCATCGTTAGGATGCTGTTTTGAAATTAAATGGAGTCTGTCACGGTGGCGGGCACACCTAAGCAACCCAGGCGTCACCCACGGCTGGACAGTGAACCTCGATCTAGACACTGTTACAGTCCTGGAGTTAGCGACAGTAACTTTTTTAATAATATTCATAAAAACCTCCACCGCCTTATTGACGTCGGGTATTGAAGTAACCACGCTCCAGTCAACAGAATCCAGGTCATTTTTAACATTACGGAAATCGATCACATTTTTGATTCTATTAGGAGTCTTGTGTCTAACGCGCGTGAAGAGCCCCATCATAGCAATTTTGTGATCAGTGATGCCCGCATCACACACAGCGCCAACCACCGGAGACACAGACTTTACGAAAATGTGATCGAGACATGCATCCAAACGTGTGGGTTTAATTATCACTGGTTCCAGGCCTCGCTCAGCGAACAGGCACAGGTATTCCTCACAGTCATCTAGTATGTTCGCCAGCCACGATCAGGGTTGGACTGGCCCCATAGACTTTTAGATTTACATCTAGCGAAAACAAAAATTTACTCGTGTTCCTAAAAGCCGGCGATCTATAAATTCCAAAAATAGTGACACCGTTCGCAACATCGAGCACCAAGCAACATGCCTCATCAAGACACGGCTCCGAGACCGAAACATCCCAGGAGGACTTTACATAAGCCACTACACCCCCATTCTGGTTGATATTATTTTTAGTATGATACGAGTTGTAGCCGGGAATGTCATTTACTGTAGAGGTGTCGCTCAAACGACACTCCGTAAGAGGTGTCGCTCAAACGACACTCCGTAAGAATAAGAACGTCAAAAATCACCTTCATTCTATCTAAATATACTAAAAAATCATCAAAGTTTTTGTTAATGCTTCGAATATTCATAGTTAGTACCAAAAAATTGAAATTCGGTGTAAATACATTGTGACACGTATCGGGAGTAAATATCTCATGACAAATAGTATCATTAATTGCATCAATATCATTAACCACATCTAAATCAGTCATAAAATAGTGAAAAAACAAAAAACTGCATTTATTACTTTGTTAAATTGGCCGAATTGTTTGTGAGAGCAAGAGTACAAAATAATTATATTATTACTGTAATCGGACATACGAGTAAAGAGATGTGCGGGACAAAGTACGATTTCTATCTCAGTTTTACTAGTGACATGACTTGTAATTTTTTTCAGGCTATAATTATTAACAAGTAGTATAAAAGTTACGAAAAACATATTAAAAATATCTGACAGTGACATGCAATCGAATCCACAGTGGTAGCAAATAACAAATCTAAGTTTCTGATAAATACAAACAAGACTAATAACTAAGCAAGCTTTTGAAAATTTAAGATTGATAAAATTTTGTTTAATGAAAATAAAAAAACATTGTCAGGAGCAATTTTTTGAGCCAACTCCTCCAAGGTCAGATTCGGATTCCGGTGTTGCAGCAGCTCCGTGATCAAACTGGTTGAGATCGTGAACAGGGGGGCAGCCCCGCATTCCAAGTTTGTCAAGTATGGATTCCGTGGAGACCTGAAGAACCGAGCTAGTTTCCGTGCGTCTCATGAAGATTTTGCCATAAGAAGTCCAGACGTACTTAAAACCAAGCTCCTTACCCAGCCTCCTTGCCTTGCTAAAGAGGATCCTATTTTCTTTCGTAAGATGCTCATTGAGGTACACGCGCTGCGAATTTCCGGGAATGTTAAGCATGTCTGTGGTGAGTCCGCGCCGCACCCTGGCAGCTTTTAGTAGCTGATCGCGCGGAGCGCACCTCGCGAGAGTCAGTATCACGGGCCGCGGCCGCTGCGCGGCGCCTGCCGCGCTGTCACCGCGGGCCCCGACGCGTCTCACGTTGTCCACGTCGCGCGGATCAAGCTCGACGCCAAGTTTAACTGAGATCACGTTTACGATTTGAAGTAAATTTTCATTATTTATCTCTGCGATTCCGGTGATATCCACGTCATTCCGCATACGACGTTGTTCCGCATCGGAAATCTGCTGACGCAAATCAACAACCTCGGCCCGGAGCGCGACGACTTCCGCTTCCGTCTCCCTCATTTGGGATTTCACCTGCGAAAGGTCCCGTCTGAAAGTGTCGATTTCTTCAGATGTATGATTGAGCGATTTCGTAAAATCTTTAATTTCGCATTTCATTGAGACAAATAAATCGCGCAGTTCATTTAAAGCCCCCGATAAGACCGACGACAGTTCACTCGGTAGATTCAAATTTGTTATTTTTTCGCTTAAAAACACAAACTTGTCCTCGTCAGTCTCCGAGGGAGCCTCCAAGTTCTTTGGCCGCGCAGGGGTGCTATCGGAGTTCGAACTTTTATTCTTCAGTTTGCAATTAGGACATAAGTACACCTCTTTTCCTTTGAATTGTTTCAGAATCTCTCGGGTCATATTTACGCATATTGCGTGATAATGTGTCGAGCATTTAGCGCAGGTTATAGTAGAAATTCCACCCTCAGTAATGTTCTTACCCTTACATGGCTTGTTGCACGCTCCACAAACCATTGCGCAAGTCTATGAGTACGTCAAAGTTACAAGATAAGAGTAGACGTAAAGAACGTAAAACTACTACAGTCGCCCTCTTCAATGCGATTGGCAAAAAAGTACAGTGAGAGGCGCACACGCAGGCCACACCGAAGCACCCCGACGTTGGATCAGCAAATAGCTATATAGGTCGCTCGTCAGTTCACTCGCCGGCCGGCAGATGTCGCAGATTTGCAAAGATTGCTAAGAAGTGGGTATACCTACTCGGATATGAGGGTAAGAAATTACGGTAGTCTTATAGAAGCTTGAGGATGATGTTATCGTGAAGTTGCATGTGAATCCCGCACCAAAAGCAAAACAGTGCTTCGTTGATCACCTAACGCGGGCCCAGGCGATGTAGGAATTGCCGTTTTTGTAGCAAATTTGCCAATAAAATGGCACGCAAGTCCAAGTGAATTAAGAAGTCACTCCCCCGGCAGGGTCCAGGATAATCCTGAGATAACACTGGTACACTGTAGTCACACACTGAAGCTTCACTATCACCAACGTTATTTAAGGTAAGAGTGTTTAGTATAATTAAATTAAAATTCTTTATCGTAGATGATATAAGGAATTGTTTACGTTGGCAGCGCCACCTAGCGAAAAAAAAATATGCACTCATAGATAAAGGGGTAGAGGGGGAAGGGGATAGGTGGAGGCACGGCGGCTTAAGATAGGTTGGTCAGAACGCGCTCGTTCTTATTACGTATTTCTTTCGTAGTTAAATATCAAAGACGGGACTTATCACGATAGTAATATTTACCTAGACGTTTCGACCACATTGCAGTAGCCATGGTCACGAGAAGGCTTGTCTACTAAAGAGGAGGTAAATATTACTAGCGTGACAAGTCCCGTAATTAATATTTAACTATGCGTGAAAATCACGGAAGTTTAAAGCATTATATTTTCTTCGTATTACTAAAACTAATATATCCGCAATGTAAAACATCCAGTTTTCCTATCATTCACAGTCATTTTTTTTAATGCCGTACTAAGGGTTTATTTTGTCTTTTTGGAGACGACTTTGGGATTTTTTTAGTAATTTCTAGTGCGGCATGGTGTACTGACCGAGGAGTGCGGCTGGTCGAACCCGTTAACTATCTGCGAGTGCACACTGTACTGAATGGCGGCCATGCTGGGCAGCGGCGCCGCGTGCTCCACGCGCAGACCGAACGGCAGCAGCGCCGGCCGACTGTGGTAATTAGCACCTGCAATTACAAAAAAACAGTTATTATGTACGCAGAAGAGCGAGCCACCGACATAACCAAGCGAATTAGCTCCTCGAAGTGGCAATGGGCAGGCCACAGAGAACAGATGGCCGTTGAGGCCGAGACCGAGGATCAGCAAGCGCAGCGTAGAACTTCAACCAATTAAATGGACGGATGACCTGGTTAAAGCTGCAGGTTCGCTGTGGATGCAAGCCGCTTCCAACCGAAGCAACTGGCGATTTATGGGGGAGGCCTATGTTCAAAAGTGGATGTACTATGGCTGATATGATTATGACGATGCCCAGGGGAATTCACAAAAGTTACATCGTGGATTTCATTTAAGTAATCCTGGAAGATTTTTGACCAGTGTAAAATGCTAGTTACCTAATAATTCGGCATTGGAGACGAGAGGCCCGTTTCCCTGCGACATGTAGGGCTTCGAGGGGTCGTGGCGAGCCATCAACTCATTCCGCATCAGCATCTCGCTGCGACTGCGTTCCCGCACCAACAATTCCTTCTCCATCATCCCTTGGCTAATTTGACTATGTCTATCATTACCTATATAACTCATAGTATCTCTATCTGTGAGCCCGTACCCGTTCATCATCGGGCTCTTCATTTGTGGCAATAAATGGTCGTTATCTAGTAGACCCGAGAGCATGTTATTCTTATGTGGTATCTGGAGCATTATTATCTGATTGTTGACGTCGTCTAGGAGGTTATGTGTGTCGTCTTCTAACAAACTGTGATCGCTGTTGTCTAATAAGTCGTGGTTTTCTAAAAGGCTGTGTCGGTCCGACTCTAATTCGTCTAGTTCGTTTGATAGGTACTGTGTGTCGTTTTCGAATACGGAGCTTTGTGTGATGCTTGCGGGCTTGTGGTCTTCTGTGTCGTGGTTGACGTGAATACTATTTCTCTTTTTGCTGTCGGTTTTGTTTTTCTTGGTCTGTGTGTTGTCTTTGTGCCGTATGCGCGTGTCGGTGTGCTCTTTGCTTCTAGTTTGCGCGGGCTGTTGCTGTTGTTGCTGTTGCATTTGTTGTGTGGGACTGGAAGATTCTGATGTGCCGTTTTCTTGTGACTTAACTGGAACAGGACATTTAAGTTTTAATAAAATATCGTTTACTAAGTCACCTATTGCAAATAAATCCAAACGGGAGTAGGTACAGTCACGTCTAAAAGTATGTATACACAAAAAAAATTGAAAAATATGTAGCCACACATTTTCATCATAAATATGTATCTATTACTGACACCAAAAATTGTATTCATTAAACTGTTTCAGTATTATGTAATCACAAAATGCTTCAGAAAGTTGCATACTTAAATAAATTCCATTTAAATGTATCCACCTCGTAGGCAAAAATAAGTATACATGAATGGGTTCCATATACATATAACCACACCAATTTGGCAAATATTTGTATACGCCGTTTGATTCATAAATATGTAAACACGATTTGATATTTTGATTCGTTTTGAAGAATTACTGTTTTGTTAAGATTACATGTATGTCTCTTTCGTAACCTGCATGCGGGCAGGGACATACATACTACGAATCCATACTCCATTAAAATAATATTATATACTGGTGACCCGTTCCGGCACAACACGGTTACGGTATACATAGACACCGTGAATCACACTATTTATTTGTGAAACCGCATCAAAATCCGTTGCGTAGTTTGAAAGATCTAAGCGTACAGACAAAAAAAGCGACTTTGTTTTATACTATGGAGTGATGAATTGAAAGTAACTCTGTCTGTTCCGGTATCACGTCGAAACCGACTGGTTTCGACTGTCAAGGGGCTGAACATAGGGTACTTAGTTTTTATCTCCAAAAGCAACCCTTAAGGGGAGAAAATGGGGGATGAACTGACTGGAGTGAGCTGGATGAAATTTGGTATGGATATATTTAATTTTTTATACACCATCAAGATCACCAAATACTTGGAAATGTCCAGAGTGGGCATTAATATCGACTAAGCCAAAGCGATCAAGTTGTTCGGGTCATTCACTGAGGACAGATCCACTGAAGCATCTATAATTTGCAACAACAAACCACTAACAATTAACAATATAATTAAAATAAAAACAAAAAAATGCTTAGTGCACCTTTCTGAGAATGACCCTAAACTGAAATACTCAATATTTACAAGTCAATTCAATCTAAGGACTGTCAAGTGCGTCATAGAATAATCGTGAGATAGACGTATGCAGTGACAAGTCCGCACTGTTTTCGTGAATTGTCAAATCAGTTAAATATACAACTTACGATTCTATGCCAGTCAGACAAGGTTTGTTGTTGCAGTCTGGATACATATTTATGAATCAAACGGCGTATACAAATATTTGCCAAATTGGTGTGGTTATATGTATATGGAACCCATTCATGTATACTTATTTTTGCCTACGAGGTGGATACATTTAAATGGAATTTTATTAAGTATGCAACTTTCTGAAGCATTTTGTGATTACATAATACTGAAAAAGTTTAATGAATACAATTTTTTGGTGTCAGTAATAGATAAATATTTTTCATACAATGTATGACTACATATTTATGCAACCTTGTTTTTGTATACATATTTTTAGACGTGACTGTACTATTGGAAAAAGACCGATCGGAAGCCAAACAAATTTATAACATCAGATTTAGAATTAGAAGTAATTTCAATAAGCTTAATTACTTAGCTATAAAAGTAGTGAAAAAAGTTTTTACATAAGCCAAGAAAACATCTGTCTTTATGTCAATGGGCAATGTCATAAAGACTTCCACATCAAAAAACTTTTCTCACTGTAACTATAATGTTGCTCAATTCATTTCTAACTGGTGGTAAAGTTTCCCAATACATATTATGTGGAATCAATGACAGTTATATAAACATAAAGTAACGTAACTACAGTAGGTAAGCGTATTTCGCTCCCTTTTTATTTCCTATTTTCAATTACCTACTCTTAACTAGCTACTCACCCTGACTTTGTTGTGGCTTGGGACTGCTCTGTTTCCGGGCGGGGCTATCCGAGGGCGGGGAGGAGCCGAGACTGGGCCACGCCTCTTTGCCGTTGCCGTTGCCGTTGACACTCAACCCGTTACTATTGCTGGCTTCTATACCGTTGCTACCGTTGCTAATATTAACTGAATCTTTCTTTGATCTGGAATTATAATGTTCATATCAAATAAAGCCATGAAAAAAGTATAAATAAGTTCTAGTTACGCAGCTAGTCGGTTACTATAGGTAGTGCCACGAGAGTTGAAGTGAAGGATTGCACACAGAGCTAAGAAAAGAACTGATTGCAATGAGTTAATGTCAAAATCCCGCTGTTGTTAGATGACATGTTCTTATGTGCGTGACCTCAACTCTAGTGACACTGCCTAACTCTATAGCTAGTCTGTTAGTGTTAGCTGACCAGTAGGACTACTACGAAAATCGAAGTTTTCTGTATCGCTTACTATGTCTGGTGTACAGTAAAGAGTATTTGTATTGTATTGTATTGTATTGTATTGTATTGTATTGTCCCGCTGACGCTAATATTATTTCATACGAGAGTGAGAGGGATGGTGTACGATACGAACTTCGATTTCCGAATTTCGTAGTTGCCCTACAGTGATTGACCCCTATCTCTGATGGAAAGTGTATATCTTTTTGAAAATACAGATGGAAGTAATTCACATTTACTAACATGTTGGAATGTTTGTCATAAATAAAATAGCCAACTAAACAAATCAATTTCGTCGAGAATAGTGCAAATCCGCTTATCTATTATACTTAAATACTTTACAGGGAATGATTTGAAACTTCATATTTGTATTATTTCAAATTCTTTGAAATAAAAACTTGTAATTGGCTGAATTTGTCAGATAAGAGGAATTACATAAGTGTTAATTACACAGATTTGCACTATCCCACACTTGTCATAAACTTTTAGTGAAACACTGACAACTACAGGAAATGGGCTATATTTTAAATCTACATTGCCAATGGCCATAATGTTAAACTAAAAACTGACAAGTGATTGAACTATTATATATAATGCAATAATATATTCTAAACAAAATAAAGAACGTGATGTAAACCGAACGGTACTCACTTAGACGAACTGACTACATTTATATGAGACGATGTGACCACTGTTGTTGGTATGAAGTTCGATGGATTACCTGCAGGATAAAGGAAAAATATTAATAAGCCAAACACAAAAACAAGTAAGGAAAACCAATTATGAAAATATTTAAAGAAATTAAAATACAATTCATGATCATGACATTGACTAATGTCTAAACAAAGAAAATGCTTACCTTCTTTAGAACTATTCTTTTCTGCATTCGTACTAGAATTACCTGAAACAAAAATAAAAATATTATTACAATATTTAAGTGACTGCCCTCTTGAGGAAAAAGGTGGTATCTCAAAAAAATCACTTTAGTAGACAGAGAAGTAACTACGTTAAGTTTTTTTCCTTTAAGAATCTGCGTCTTTATACGCGTTTCCACCACAATACAGTTACGCTATCAAATTGAAAATAGTCGCCGTTTATAGTAGGGTGCAGTTCAATCGTTCATTTATTTACCCTTTCGTCATTTAAGGTACAGTACAATCTAATCCATGAACGTCGTATTTCGTTTAACACGCGTTATTTGCAAGAGCTCGCCTACGGCTCGTGCACAAACTACACCTCGACGTCACGATATTACCTGACGCGGCGTGCTTCTCCTCTGGCTTATCCCGCTGTGCCTGCAGCAGCTGATTATGCAACTTGCGTTCATACACTTGGTGCAATCCCGCATGCATTTCTTCCTTCGTAAACGACGCCTTCGGATCACCTGGTGAAACAAAATTGGTAAGTTGATGATGATGGTACAGTCGAGTTCATGTGAGCAAAAATTTGTTAAAAATGATCTGAACACGAGTCTATTGTTAACGTATTCTATTGTTCGTATCGCAGTAGTTGGTGGTGCCCTTGCGGTATGCGGTAATGGTAATACTGACCTAGCTCGTGCAGATACATGCAGTCGGGCTTGGGGCAGGGCTGGTTCTTCATTGAAGTTGGCGCAGTACTTGGTGTGCCGAGCGAGCCCTTGAGCACGCGTCCGTCCAGCGCCACGTTGTTGACGCCCTGGATCGCGCGCAGCGCGTCCGCCGGCGACACGTATGTCACGTACGCTGACGCCGACGGACCCTGGATGACAATACATACTTTTACATCTCATGTTAGAAAACTTAGGTTCAATAATAATAAGTTCGCCTTTGTACATATACCTCAACGATTGCCAATTGTTTGTTTTATTGTACATAACAGAGTTTACATACATACATACTTAGCATTTATGCTGAATCTAGGCAATTTTTATTTCCTTCGTGACAGCGAAATTACATTCCCTATATTTGGCAACCGCTACTTTTACTAAGAAACCACATAATTCCTTTTATTTTATTACATAAAGTGAAACTTTCGTCTAAGACCAAGGCAATCAAGCGCCAATAGCCATAATTATTAAAGGTTTACAAAATATTTTCACTACATAATGTATACCAAATTTCAAGTCCATCCGACCACTGGAAGTGGGTCAAATTGAACTCGCAAGATTAAGATTTGACCCAACAACAACAGCAAACAAGGCAAGTAAAATAAAAACTTGTAATAGAATGCTCACCTGTGAACCTGCATACGTCGTACTTTGGTTTATAACTACTTTGTGAATTTTGCCATATTTGCCAAAGTACTCCTGTCTTTTTAGGATCTGGAATCAAATGAAATACGGTAAGAACGCAGTTGATTTGTAGTATCCGTTCTTTCATAGCCACTGGTTAAAAGTAAACAAAACATTGCAAATGACAAACATCAACTCATTGCATTGTTCACTCGTAATTATGTAAACAGGTCAATGTGGATTGGGATTGTTGAAGTTGAGACACAACTGCTGATGTACGCAGGTCAGGGTTGACCCACAATTAAGACTGACGCAGTATATGTAGTGTAAGTGTAGTGATGTAACGAATGCCATTTTTTGAACATTCGCGAAGGCGAATGCGAATATTCAGTTTTTCGTTCCGGCGCCAATTGTCATGACAGTCTCGTTCAAAGTACGTTCCGTTTGTATTTTGTTCCGAGAAAAGTAAATAAATAATAATACCAAATGATTACCTAAGAAAGTTTGATAATGTGATTACAAGGTTAAGTTATTATTACTTACTTGCATATTAGTCAAGCCTGTAATTATAGATGTAAGTGTGTGTACAATAAATATTAATAATAACCACTCAAAACCATGTAACTACTATGGGGTACCCAGGTGCCCCAGTTTTCGGGTGCCAGTTCATCAGGTGCCCAGTTCATCAGGTGCCCAGTTCATCAGGTGCCCAGTCATTAGGGGCCAGTTTAATCAGGTGCCCAGTTCATGGGGAGTTTTCACAGGGGTCCAAATGACAGGGTCCACACACACGCGAGTCGGTAGTTACCTCGGGGTCGGCGAGCCGCACGGGCAGCCCCACCACGAACACGAGGTTGTTCTGCACGACGCGAACGTTCGCGAGCGCCCGCCGCGACTCCAGCGTCTTGTTCCGCCGCTTCTGCTCTCGCGCCTTCTTCTCCGTCTTTATTGCTGCCACCTGCCAACAAAACGCAATCATTACGCCTGAATTTTGCCTCTATAGCCCTTTTAACATCTTCCCTGTCCGAGTGACCATTATAACTTATGCAACATTAAAAATTGACACAAGTTAGAAAAAAACTCAATATGTTTCTTTATTATTATCCTCAATTATAAAGTGTTTCTTCAACAAAAAAAATGTTTGCCATGCAACTGCGGTTGTTAGGTTACCTTCTTGACTGAGCGGAGTGAAGTCTGCCGGGTTTCCCCGGGTAGGCCTTCCGACAGGCCGGACAGAGGCCGTTCTCGCCTTCCCGAATACGGTTCCAGCAAAACCGGCATATCTATAAACATTCAGCCTTAGAATATAACGATTTTTATAAAATATACCGAAACCAGATCCCTCAATTAAAGGGCCTTTGTACATGTATCTCAAAGTTTCAATTGTATTTTGTTTCTTTTCTTCTTTTTTTACATAAAACTGACCGTGATTGACCCCTATCTCACGTAATGTAAAGTGCAGATGAGGCCAAAGGTAACAGCCTATTCACTCTAGCCTTCAAGAGCCCTAGATTTTATTTATCCGGAAATACAGACGGCGGGAGCTTTTGTACAATAACGGCGTTTCGTCTCACCTGATGCAATATCACTGCCCTGAACTATTTAAATCTAATCTAATCATTGTAAAGATGAAATGAAACGTTGAACAAAATGAAGTGTCGCGTTCTAGTGATGACACATCGGGGTCAGTCCTTTATGTCCGGACTGAACAAATATTACAAGTATTCAACGCACGTCATACGCGCAAAAAAAAATTAGAAACAGCGAGTAGAAGCATATCCAAGTAGCTAATAGATAGTTGTCTAAATAAATAGTTGAAAAATGTGGGCGTTGACAATTTATA
>NC_133491.1:391140-398657 GCF_025370935.1 Choristoneura fumiferana
TTTACATACATTCATCCCACTATAATATTATAAATGCGAAAGTTTGTAAGTCTGTTTGTTTGTTTGTTACTACATCACGTCTAAAGTACTGAACCGATTTAGATGAAATTCGTTGTACAGATAGTTTGAGTCCCGGAGAAGGATATAGGATAGTCTTTATCCCGGAAAAATAAAAAGTTCTCGCAGGATAGCGATAAAAGAATTCTGCGCGGACGGAGTCGCGGGTAACGGGTAGTACATTACATGCATATATTTCACTAAGTCGGTGTGTGTGTAGCCGTGGTGGCCTATATACCTAGTGGTTTTACCGGAACCGAAGTCGGAGTCGAAGTTTTTAAATTTAAGATACCGGAACCGGAACCGGAATAGGAGTCGGAGTTGGTGGCATAAGAGAGGTGTAAGTATCCGCAAAAACTTGATTAAAGTAGTTAGTTACATTTGTTTATGGCTTCATTGTTAAATTCAATTGAAGTCACATGTCATATGAAACACACTACACTATTACTTATTCTGCAGGGCTACTACGAAACTCGTACTCTCGCTCTCGTATTAAATAGTATAAGCGTCAGAGGGACCGCACGACACGAACACGAACTTCGAGTGTCGAGTTTCGTAGTAGCCCTGCTGTACTAGGTACTTATAAAAAACTCGGATAAGTTTAATTGAAGCGCAAACACTCAAAACACAGCAAATAACCTGATCCCGAATGTAAAATGTTAAGACTATATGTTTGGATGAGAAAAAGTAAACATCTCCACTTTACCAGTTACACGTACGGGAAGGTACATACTCTAAAAAGCTCTGGTAACTATCTTTACCCGAGTGCAAGGAGAGGTAAACTCAAGGCAGTTATCGTATTTTTGACCAGCTTCCAAAAAGGAGGAGGTTCTATGTTCGACTGTATGTTTTTTTTGTTCCATGCTGTTGGTACGTACCGGATCGTTGAGGATATCTTCCATCCGCTGCTGAGGAGTCTTCCCTTTCTTCTGTCGCACCAGCAGGTAGATCTGGCCAATACCTGGGCTCTTCCTGGAACGAGAGGACACATCATCAAAATGTTGTAAAGACTAAAGATATCTCGATATTAATAAATCGGTAAGAATCGGTAAACCTCTCTTTTTTTGAAGTCGATTCAAGTCCGGCCAAAGGCTTGTCGGGCCGCGAAAACCATATGTAGGAGGGGGGATATTAGGATATCGAGGAGTACCCTAGAGATTTTGATGAGTGAGTGGCCAAACCGTCATAAAATCCAAAATATAAAAGCTACGAGAGATAATATACCTATAAGAGACGAAATGGCTCTAGAAAAGGTATGTAGTGCCCTGCCATCTTATTGTTATTCTTTGATAGTGCAGAAAAAAAAACAAAAATAACTTTGTCTGTTTGTTACCATTTCACGCTTAAGCAGCTGAACCGATTTAGATGAAATTTACTTCGTAGATCGTTGATATCCTAAGAGTTGTCGCAGGACAGGATACGAATTCTTAACAGGCTAAGTCCCAGGCATTTTTTTTGTACAAGCTTGTCGCTGACTATAATTTTGGTTCAC
This sequence comes from Choristoneura fumiferana, assembly GCF_025370935.1. Taxonomy (NCBI): domain Eukaryota; kingdom Metazoa; phylum Arthropoda; class Insecta; order Lepidoptera; family Tortricidae; genus Choristoneura; species Choristoneura fumiferana. The sequence continues at coordinate 392,690 of NC_133491.1, forward strand.
TGTACTGCCATTATCATTCAACTTACAAACGTATACCAAATTTCAAGTCAATCCGAGCACTGTAACTGGGTCAAAATAAACTTGCAAGATTTGATCCAAATGATTGTAAAAACCTGATGTTGTTAGGTACGAGTAATACTGGCTTACCTGAGGATTTTCTCGATGAGGACCTTCCCCAGGAACCCGGTTCCTCCAGTGACGAAGATGGTCTGCCCAGTGAAAGTCTCGCCGATCCGGTCCGGCAGGGCGTCTATCTCGCTCGCACTCATACCCTCGCTCGCACTCATATTGGAGGATTCTGCGAAACAAAAGTGAGATTTAATAAATATTTGTATTTTGAAAAAATCTTAAGTATACTTGGAAGGTTTAGGTAATTAACTTAACGTAAACAAAACAACGTCAGTCAGTGACATAAATATTGAAATTCCCCATTAATCGTTCTATCGTTCGACTACTCGCATTAACACTTACGCATCGTTCCCTCTCTGACTCTATTTGAAAAAAATTTAGACAATTTGTGCCATCTTAATCCCAAGACATACTTTGCTCAAGTCCCCAACTGGCCGAATCTCAAGATAATGACCCCTTAGAAAGTCTTCCCGACTTGCTACCTACTCAACCTTAGCCTATTTTTAAGTAGTTCCAGTGGTGTTCTATTCAGCCTTTACCGATTATAAAACGCAAAAGCCTACATGCACATATTGGTGATGAAGTGACTCTCAGAGACCAAGTTTGGTATCTATTTCCGTAAAAAAAAAAACGACCAAGAGCGTGTCGGACACGCCCAAGATAGGGTTTTGTAGCCATTACGAAAAGATTAAATAATATTTTTCTAGGGATTTCGTAGTGTACGGTATCTTCCAAGTTTAGGGTATCATATTTTAAATCCTAGGCTGCTATTTTACTCTTAGGGCCTGTTTCACCACTTGTCAACTGACTTTAAGTGTCAGATAAAAGTAGTGCTGTTTTTGTTTATTCGGACAAAACGAACAGAGACGGCATCACTGATATCCGTCACTTAAAGATAGTCGAAGTGGTGAAACAGGCCCTTAAACTACTAAATAATTCTCATGCAATCTTAGCCGTTACAGTTTTCCTTGTAAATTTGGTATACTTATTACCATCCTGTTTTTTTTTAAATTTTCTACCCAACAGTTCAAATTTCCGAAGGCGGGGGGACGCTCGATTTTAATGAAAATTTGCATTTAAAGTTGAATATTTCGCAAACTGATTGCTGAATCGAAAAATCGTCTAGTCAACCTCCCAATGTAAAAAAGACCTATCCAAAGATACCCCACGTTTATGGGAGGAACCTACCCTCAAAAATTGTGGTCACTTCTCATGCTCGTAAAGTTCGTGCTGGATCAAGGCAACATAAAATGACGTTTTATGCTCTAGTGCATAAAGTAAAATCTTCGTCTAAGACCATACTTTGGTCATCAGGTGTCAACAGTCCTTGCGATAGCAAAGGCACCAACAATTGAGGCACAACCAAGTACAGGAAGGCAGGCTGATATGGAACCCAATGAAGGCTGTTCACAAGAGGAGGTGTCTTTTTCCTCAGACACACAATTGAATACGGAACAAGAAGTTTCTGAAATATCTACTTTGTCTCCTGACAAATTGTCCAAGAGTGTGGACTACTCAGTAAATGATGTGTTAACGATCTTGGAAATGAAGGAAGAAATAAATAGACTCACGTCTGAACTCGCATGTACTCAAAATCAACTTGAGGAAGTAATTATCGAGAATAATGGTCTGAATAGGCAGGTTGACAAACTACAAAAAGACATCGGTACTTTGAAAAAATGTGTCAATCATCAAACACTGGCACAATGTCTGAAGTGAATGGAAAAAGAGAAATTCTATACACATTGGGGTTGATCAAACCCCGTTACAGACCCCACCAAAGCTATTTTCACCGGCAGGTTCCAAGGGCAGCCTTACTTCTAACTACGTAGAGGATCTGATGCGATTGAAAAACCCTGTAGATACCTTGGAAGTGGAGTTGAGACTGATCAAGGGACAAATCTCTCAGCTCAGTATACAACTGGAACTATTGTCGCAAAAATGATCTTGCCCGAACTATACAGACTACTTTATTGCCAATGACGAAATGGACGTGATTAAACAAGGCATTGAACAATTTCCACCTATCCTGCAACAGAACCGGATGAACTCGTCAACCCCTAGAGCTACAAGGATTATAGAATCATCACTACTTCAGTCGAGAATTTGCCTTATTAGTAACTATTCCAATTATATGCTAAAACTAGTACGGCAGGCATTTCTAGTGACAACACGTGTCTATATTTGGCACCTGGTGCGGGTATACACGAGCTGTTTTGTGGCCTCCCAGGCAAGCTACAAGACTTTACTCTGAATGATTTCTGTATCTTTTGCATCGGAGACAGGGATTTTACTAACAGTTCAAATTATCATTATTTAGTTGAATTTATAAAAGAACAGCTAAGCGTAGTCCAGCACACTAAATTATTATTTGTTCTCCAACATTTAAAATGAACAATTATTCAAATTTGTTCAACAACCGTGTAGAGATATTTAACAAACTACTATGTAAGGTTAACTTGAGAGAAGAATTTGGTTACATCCTTGATTCTAATTTAAATCTGTCCTATGACAGCAGCATGTTTTCTCGGTATGGAAACGTGAATCGAAAGGGATTCAAAGTAATTTTTAATGATCTGATGATTCTTATGAGGTCATTTCGTATATGTGGTAATGGAAATTATTGTAATTCGCTTCATATTGATGACCATGCCAATGAGACATCTGATAAGCATGAAAACGATGTAAGTGGGCATGTTCAGTCTTCTTTTTTAGAATAGACTCACCACACACATCATCTATCACAACGGATGCAAATTTACACTGTGATGCGGAACATAACTTTTCTTATTGCATCAAAACATAGCAAGCGTTCTAAGAAAGAAAGACGAACTAGAGATGTTTTGGCTGATTATATTGTTAAAAAACAAGAAATCAGAGTTATATGCCTAACTGAAACTTTTTTAAGAAAAGGTATGGAAGGCAATGTCCGCCTTAATAAATACAAACTGGCTGCTCACTACTCGCGTGAACAGGAAAGACGGGGGGGTTCTTGCATTTTAATACAAAATGAACTAGATTGTAAGAAAATAAACATCTGTGATAAAATTTCTCAAGATTTTGTATTTGAATGTTGTGGTGTGCTAATGAGGGATGTAGGTTTGATGATTATATGTATTTACAGAACTCCCTCTTCAGATGTACAGATATTTTTTGACAAGTTAAATTTACTATTATCAAAAATCAATAAAAAACGGAATAAAATTATCCTATGTGGGGATTGGAATATTAATATACTAAATAATAATCGTATTACACAGCAATTAATGTGCATCTTAGACAGAAACAACCTTCAGATGCACATAACATCACCTACACGACAATACGCTTGCCTGGATATCATCGCGAGTAATATTGCAGATGCAACAGGTCGCAACGATATTTTAGGGCTCTCGGACCACAATGCGGGGCAAATATTATCTTAAATGCAGGGCAATTAAAAACCCTTCAAAACTGGTGGGAATACAGAAGGGACTTTAGTATGGAAAACATAGAAAAATTTGTTCATTGTATCTCCTCGCTCTCTTTTCACGACATATTAATTCAAACAGATGCAAATAAGGCTTTCAATGACTTTCATGATTTATTGTTATTGTTTTTTGATTTATGTTTTCCTAAAATTAAGATAAGGATGAGCAATAAAAGTAAAAATAGCCCTTGGATAACAAAGGGCATAAGGAGGAGTTGCAAAAATAAACGTTACCTTTATCTGACATATCTAAAATCACATGCTCGGGAAAAGCTATCAAACAAAAGAGCCTACTCTAAATATTCTAAGATTTTGCAGAAATGCATAAATAAAGCACATCGAATTGACAATAAGAAAACAATAACTAATGCAAAAAATAAATGCCGTGCAAGTTGGACTGTCATCAATCGCAATACTGGCTCCAACAAAACAGTAAAACAAATTGACAAAATAAATCACAATGGCAAATATATAACCGAACCTCAAGACATAGCAGAAACCTTTAATAACTTTTTATATCCTTAACCAATTATTCGTCAACAGTACCAAAATCTCCCACAAATAAATTTAAACAAACTAATACAATATTTTTAACACCTGTTTCTGAAAATGAAATTAAACAGATCATCATGACACTAAATAACACGGCTTCGGTAGGCTATGATGCTATAAGCACTAAACTATTAAAATTATGCTCCAGCAAACTGGCGATCCCACTTGCCCATCTCATAAATTTGTCAATTGAACAAGGAATATTCCCGAAAGGCTTAAGTATTCTGTAATAAAACCAATCTTTAAAAAAGGCAATGTCGCAGATATGGATAACTACAGACCCATTACCCTCATTCCAATAATTTCAAAGATATTTGAAAAAGTAATGGCCAAGAAAATTAATGACTTCATCACCAAAAACAAAATATTAAAACCAGAGCAGTTTGGATTTCAACAGGGAAAATCAACTTCTCTCGCCTGTTTTGAAATGATTAAATATATAACTGAATGCATTGATAGGAAGTCAGCGATTGTAGCACTGTTTCTTGACATGTCTAAGGCATTCGATTTTGTGAACCACTATATACTGTTAAACAAACTATATGATTACGGTATCAGAGGAAAAGCCCACGATTGGCTTAGTAGTTATTTGAGAAATCGCAAACAGTCCACGGAAATAGTAAAGATAGTTAATGGGGAGAAAAAAAGTGCTTTATCACAGTTTAAAACTAATAATAATAGAGGTGTACCCCAAGAAAGCATCTTGGGTCCTTTACTATTTCTCTTATTGTACATTAATGATCTACCCGATATAACTGATCACAAATGTATACTGTTTGCGAATGACACTACAGTATTGTTTGAGTGTAATAATATGACCACTTTTGAAAATGACATAAATGTAACTTTAGCACACATAATTAAATGGATGGAGAAAATGATTTAAGAGTTAATGTTTCTAAGACCAAGGCTATTCAATTTAGGACAAACAAAGGTAAAAAACATTTGAATCTGACTTAAAGAATGATAAAATAGACTTAATAGACACAAAAGTCTTAGTTCACATACGAAGTCATAGTACTTGATCAGCACTGTAATTGGAAGAGGCACATTGACCTGGTGTGTACAAAGGTTAATAGATTTGTCTATGCACTTAATCGGCTAAAAAGATCGCGTCCTTAAAGACAGCTTTGAGTGCTTACCATGGTTATGTTTCCTCAGTCTTGCGCTATGGTGTCATAATTTGGGGTAATTCTGGAGAAATTGTAAGAGCATTCAAAGCTCAAAAAAAGTGTATAAGAGCTTTAAATGGCATTGGAAATAGGGAATCATGCAGGCCTATGTTTAAAAAACTTAACATTCTTCCACTACCATGTATTTATATCGCTGAATTATGTATCTTTGTTAAAGCAAATATTCACTACTTTACTACTATATCGCACATGAATCCCAACGCAAGAAGCACGCGGCTTAATAAATTGCGGACAATTAAAGCAAGCTTGCCTTCTACCGCTACAATGTCGGTGGGATGGCAGTAAAAAATATAAATAACTCCCACTAATTTACTAGAGTTGCCGCCTAAAAACTTTAAAGTGGCTATCTTAAATTCTTGCATTCAAACAATTTTTATAGTGTTAGTGAGTTCTTAAATTATGAAAAACAAATAAATATTCAATACATATATAATTCTAGCTACTTAATTGTTAATGACATCGAAATGTGAACATTATTCTACTTGTAGCTTTATTTACACTAAGAACATTTTTGCATGCCTACTTCTATAAGGTAATTGACATTATTGATACTTAATTGAAATTTAAACTTATCACCCGCCTATTATGACATAATGTTACGCAAATAAATATATTTCATTTCATT
>NC_133491.1:405737-437899 GCF_025370935.1 Choristoneura fumiferana
GACCACGAACCGGAAGACGAAGCTTTGGCAGGCCTCCCACTAGTTGAACTGACGACATTGTGAGAGTTGCGGGCAACCGGTGCATGCAAGTGGCCTTCAGCGGGGACGTCTTCCAGCCGATGATGATGATGAATAGGCTAGACGACTAAAAAAAACTGTTTAGTCCGTCAGTTTGATAATTAAAAAATATTGTGCACGTATTTTTGCTTTTGTTTGACAAACAAAAAATGACGAGGATACAACGCTTACAAGTTTCGAGTGAAGTCACTATATGGTACGATTTATACCTAATAGTGACGTCACAAGCCCCCACTCCGAAGTTTGATGATCTATACCTTTGTCGATTTTTAATAATTTGATAAACCGAAAAATATAACTTAACTGTCGGACTCCATTAATGTAACTGTCGGACTAAATAGAATGATATATTTTAACCCAGTCGTCATTCCTTATATCGAAATTATGAACAGGAATTTACTTTTTTAATTCGTTTTTAGAGTTCCGGAGCCAAAATAGTTTCGCCATGTCTGTCTGTCTGCCTGTCCGTGGCTTTGCTCAGGGACTATCAATGCTAGAAAGCTGTAATTTTGCACGAATATGTATGTAAACTATGCCGACAAAATGGTACAAGAAAAATTTTAAAAAAGTATTTTTTTAGTGATCCTCCCATAGACGTAAAGTGAGGTGTTTTTTTTTTCTCATCCAACCTTGTAGTGTGGGGTATCGTTGGATAGGTCTTTTTAAATCATTAAGGGGCTGCTGAAACGATTTTTCGATTCAGTGATTTGTTTGCAAAATATTCAACTTTAAAGTGCAAATTTTCATTAAAATCGAGCGTCCCCCCCCCTCTAAAATCTAAACCGGTGGGTGAAAAAATTTGAAAAAATTCAAGATGGTAGTAAGTATATCAAACTTTCAAGGAAAACTATAACGGTTAAGTTTGCTTGAGAATCATTAGTAGTTTAAGAGTAAATAGCAGCCTAAGGTATAAAATATACCTAAACTATGCAGGATTCTGTATAAAATACGAAATTCTTAGAAAAATATAACTTAATTTTTTCGTAATTGCTACGGACCCTATTTCGGGCGAGTCGACACGCTCTTGGCCGGTTTTTTAATTCGTTTTTTTTACTAACTCATAGCCTAAATCGTGTTTCACTTAAACAACAAAGCTTAGAAAAAGCAAAGCAACCGGTACATCTGTAAGCGCACTGTCGCAACTGGCATCATTAATATCAATAAGATGGAACCTTTTTGCTGGCGCGGGCGCTACAAAGCTACGGTGATATATAGACGTAGAGGGTCTACGGCGTAGCGGTTGCTACGCGTCGTAGCGGAGTTAACGCGTTGCGTCGAGGTTTTTGTTTTAAATCTATTCCTGTATCTGTTTACTTTAATGTTCCGATTAACTTCACGAAAATACAAACCGAAACATGGATGCACAGAAAAACCAGAAAAGAGACGAGCGCTGGAATCGAACCCAGGTCTTCAGCATTCCGTGCTGCGTGCTGTACCCTACACCACCACTGACAGGAGTACAGACACAAATTTCTCCTATGCACCACATATTGCTTTTTAGGGTTCCGTACCTCAAAAGGAAAAAACGGAACCCTTATAGGATCACTTTTGTCCGTCTGTCTGTCTATCTGTCTGCAAACCCTTTTTTCGGGATCGCGTGGAGGTATCAAGCTGAAATTTATATCTAATACTCAGGTTACTGTCCCTTGGAGCTGAGCAGTTTATTGCTGCAAATTTCCGCAAATTTTCGAAATCAAGGGAATCAAAGCCTAAGGGCCTTCCCGTGAATCAGAATCTTGAAATTGGTGTGAGGTAGTTATCAACTAGAAAAGTCTGAAAATTGTGTTTTTTCATGTCAATCAATGACTAACATAATCTGACCCTACCATAAGAGTAGGGCTCTGCATACACTGGATGTATTAAATCACTTGGATAAAGCGAGAAATATCTTCAAAACACGATTCCCGTTTACTTACATACCTATAAATGTGTACGGAACCTTCAGTGCGCGAGTCCAATTCGCCAGAATTTTAGGTGCGATATATTTTTAATTCTTGTTCAGCACAACTTTTTCCACCGTGTGCCATGCATCTTATCGTGATGTCATGTTACGTAGGTAACTTGGGGCTGGGCTCTTGGACTATTTCTAAAGGATAATTTAACTAGTTAATCTAATCTAATAGAATCATTCCGATCAATGTTAGACTTTGTAACAACTTATTACTCAATAAAAAACTATTTCAAAATTGTGTTTGGCTCTTAGTTTATGTCGATCCTAATAATGCCCCACACGAATTCACGTCCCGTGAAAATTCCTGCCATCATTTTATTATTATCCTGAAACGAATAATATTCTTATAAATATAAACACGAAGGGAATTCCCTTCGCCAACAAAAGAGCACGTAGCGTGGGGCGGCCATGGAGTAGGGGCACGCGGGACATGAGCAAGACTGGGGCACGTCCACAAAACTGGGGAATTTTGGGGTAAAATTTAAAAAATCAGAAAGATTTTAGAAATTTCTAATAAGACGTAATTAAACATTTGATCGCTACCCTTTTGCAAATCCTGCTGTGATTCCGATGCTGTGAGATTAAGGCTGTCGATGAGTTCTATATTAGCTTTCTCATCCTAAACTATACAGGATTTAACATTTAGATCGGTCAGTATGGGTAAGTCTGAAAACTATATGACATACGAGGATCTGTTCTTATGAACCATGTCATCGATTTAGAACAAGAACAAGAAAAAACTACATTCATAAGTATATTTAAAAAAAAAACTCGTAGGTACTCAGCTTGAGAATCGAACCCGAGATTTTGAAAAATAACATTTTGGTGCAACAAAAAGTCGAGAAGGTACTTCTAAATCGTATCTTTACGAATATCTCCCCCTTTAGTATAGGTTAGAGCCCTTTATGTGTTACAGCTCGGGCGCAAATAATGCCTTAGCAAATCGAATCTGCGCGCTGGTGACAACCATTCAATGCTAGTGGACAATCTGGGGCAGTTTTAGATAATTCCATCATTTGTTTCGCTGTCTTTTTCAATTGTACAACAGGTTTAATTGAGAGTCTTTGTCGCAATTTAATTATTCTTAAAGCAGTAAACTTAAAGATTTCTGCTTACTAGCTCTGTTCTGCGGCTTGGCTTTTGTGTGGCACTATACCGTGTAAATTAAAAAAATACACCTTTATGATTCTCAGAGAAGAAAGAGAAGGGCGGATTATTATGTATGAAAATATATATGAAAGTATGTTTTTCTCAAATCTTGGATGTGTTAGCAACTAGGTATTTAAGTATATATCTATCTGCAAAAGTATTTTTATCGTTTCTTAGCCCATGACACGAGCTTTACTTTGGTACTAAGTTAATTGGTATCAAGTAGGTATACCGTGATATTTATTCAACCAATAATCTCCTTCAGCAGCTTCCTGTGGAACCCTAATCGCACAGCACGCTGCAAATGATTCCCAGCAAATCGAGTTGACTCGTCAGTGACATCATTCCAAGATGCAGGACAGTTTCAGTGTTTGTCCCATTGTCTCTCAAACGTCTATATTTTTAAAAAGAAAGGAAATAGATTTATCCGTGACATAGACTTATAGACAATTACAGAAACGATAGACAGACGAGGAAAACAGTTTCACGAAACCTACACGAAACGGACCCACCTCAGAATAATGCCGGCTCGAAAGCCAGCGCTGGTTTTTGTCTGGTGTTAAAGAAATACTGAAAGTTTTATTGATGGATTGGATTATAGGACATAAATTGTTTACAACTTTTCGTGGGGAAAAATCTAAATGAAAGAATTAAGACCAATATTCCCCTAACCAAAAAGCTCGCGATTCATTGGTGGTTATAGTATTTTTACGTAATTACCGAGGCAAGTAAAAGATGTCGCGCAGGGTGCACTTTTTATGAAAACTAAAGAGAAAATTATTAAGTTACTCTAGCTAGCGTGATCAAAATTCTTGCGACTCGTTCTTCCGTTGTGCTAATAAAAGTGGTACTATCCTTCGAATGAAAGTTTAACCGGGTGGTCACAACGCTCGAATGCACCCTTGATGCAGGTTATGATGTCAGTTACCAAAAAGCTAATGTTGGTTGGTTCTTTAACGCGTTGCAACTTTTTTAAGCCCTATTTCACACAAGGAACCCTCTCGTTAAAGCCGTTTCTATCTTTTATCGTGTAATATGAGCTTCATATTTTTCTAAAGTTATTTTTCTTCACGAGGCACATGTTCTGCCGGGAGCTATGGCATTATTGATCAATACTGTACTCTATTTGTATAAGAATAGAAAACATATTTCTTTACAGTTATTTCTCGGTCGTTATAGCAATTTTGTTCGTTTGCTCGGAGGCATCTTTCTAGGTGATGCTATTTGAATCTTACGGAAGAGGTTATTGAGTTGAAAGTTGTTTGTTGATTTTGTACGACCGAGTTGTTAGGAAATATTATTTCTGATTCTACTTCTCGTTTAAAAGAGAATACTACTGATCATATAACATTTAACTTTTTTCAGATAGCGTTGTCGAATGGTTATACTAAATCAATGGTCAATAGTTTGGTTCAGAAGAAGCAGGCTCGGATAGTAAAGCATGTTCTTTAACGCCGTGTTACCATCGCAGTCTTCTAACAAATATAGGTGTAGTTTCATACGTTTGGTCCGTTTTTCTTGAAGAATTTGTGGTATTTTAAAATCAAACAATGTTAAGGCAGCCTTTAAGACTAACAACTCTTTGTACTCTAAACTTTGTAACCACAAACCTGATACTAACTGTATCAATGTTGTTGAATGAATAAATTAAAATAAATAAAGCAATAAAGCGAGAAGGTAGATAAAGGAACTAGATCGGGTGTATACAAGCTCACTTGTAATGACTGCAGTAAAGTATATGTTGGTCAGACAGGTCGCAGTTTTAATGCTAGATTTAAAGAGCATGTTTCGGCATATAGGAATGAGCATCCTGATAAGTCGAATTTTGCGAAACATTTTGTTGGAACTAAATCATTCTTTATCGGACTCAGATTCGTATGAAGTGTTACATTATTGTGGCAAGGGGTTTCGTCTCTATGTTTTAGAATGCATGGAGATAATTAGATACAACAGTATGGGGTCTATTATTAATGAGCAGGTAAATTTAGTTTCATCTCCCTTGCTACGGCTTGGATTATAATTTCAGCAATGGTAGTTAATAAAACATGCCTTGACAGTAAATAAATAAAAATCAAGGTAGTTTTGAAGGACGGTTAAAAAAAAATAATAATTGGTGGGTAGTTTTGTTTTGTTTCATAAATTATGAAATATGTATTTATAAAAAAAATATTATTATTACTAAAATTATTATTATTCTCTTAATTTATTTTCATTCTTAGGTTAGATTTTACAATAATTATAAAAGTAAAATACAAAAAATAACCTAGTTGGCCGCTGGTATTATTATTATTATTAAAATGGGCTAGTGTGAAAAAATATAAAAATACTATTATTAATAAAATTATTATTATTATTATAAAATGATACTGTCCCGGATAACTCACGTCTTAAATCGAGTGTAGCTCGACATGTTCAAAATAAATAAGTACAATATAATATGAGTGTCTCACGGTAGTTTCATGTTTTAAATTATTATTATTATTAAAAAAATATTATTATTGTTATTTAAATGGGCTAGTGTCAAAAATAAAATATTATTATTATTATGATTTTTTTATTCTGCACAGTCTGTTATTGAAACATTTAATATATTTAATTTTTTATAATTATTATATATAAGTATATTATTATTATGTTCCTTATTTTTCTTTCATTCTTAGGTTTAGGTTTTTATAATAGTTATAAAAAGTAAAATACAGAAAAGTACATACAAAATAAAAATATTATAAAAACCTGACCTAGTTTGCCGCCGGTAACGGGGTAGGGCCCAAGCTACCGGTGGTGGTGGTGGACGATGCGTGCCGTGTCCAGAAGTACCGCCTTCTGTATCTGGCCCTTGATCCAGCCATCTAGTTATTATTATTATATTATTATTATTAAAATGGGCTAGTGTCAAAACAATCTAGTTTGTCCGTCAGTTAGATTAACTGAATATATATGGCACTTTTTTTACTTTTGTCAGGAACGGAAAATAATAAAGATATAGCCGGTTGAAGTGATACTTTTTAGCACGGGTAAGGTTACAGGCCCCCGATGTCGAACTTCGACTCGCTCCATCTTTGTCATTGTTTGCTTGATTTAGCAAATAAACCTATTTTCTGAATATCTAGCTGATGAATTAAATAGATTTTGATTTTACCCAGCAAACTACCGAATTATTTCTAAAATAGTGCATGTGTACCTAAGATAATTAATATAGAAAAACTAAATGCATGCTCTTCAAATTAGTATATTGTTACGTTCGTGGGGTGGGTTCGTGATTGAAAAGCACTTTTAACACCGATGAATAAGAGTAGGATTTATTTTCACACTGTTACTTAACTTTACAAAACACTTAAAAACAGTTCACAGTAATTTCGCACTCTAAAACTCACTTACAAGTCGCTTTGATTCTCTTCGATGTTTATCGCTCGGTATCGCATTCGAAAACTGTCCTCCGCCGCAACCTCACCCGGCTTATATTACCCCCGGTGAATCGGTCCACAAAGTTCGAGAACAGTCTAGCTAGGACGTCATACCTACATCTCGAATGTTCCGGAAACGAGTAGAGTGTCTGTCTCTTTCATGTGCTATCTCTCTCACACAGTTACTAGAATATTCCGGAAACAGGATCATCAGTCTGTTTCTCTCACACATATAGGCTATCCTTGTCACACACCTTCTCGAATGTTCTCAGTATAGCTGTCTCTTTCTAATCGTGCTATCTCTTTCACTCCTATGGAAAATTTCGCCATATACTGAAATGTACTTCAGAGGCCATAAGGGGTCCTGAAAACGCCTGAAAACGGGGTTTCAGGTTATGGTGTCATTGGATAGAGGGTGGCCTGAAACGGACTGAAAACATGTTTCAGGCGCCTGAAAACAACGGCAACATGGGTGAAATTTTGATAAACTAATATGTGATAGAGCATCCTCTGGAACGGCCTGAAACAGTATTCAGCCTGCTGAAAACGCCTCCAGGGGTCGAAAAGCATGATCAAAGTTTATCACCTAACCCACCGTCGTAACACTGCCCCCTCCTAAGACATGCTCGTCCCGAGCATCATTAGATCCATGGTACTTGGCTAACCGATCAACATGAACAATCTTACAGGGGCTACGCGCGTTACGCTGTATCCGGTATGTGACATCGTTGATCCTAGTGACTACTTTGTACGGTACTGCCCAACTCGGTAAAAATTTCGGGTCTTCACTTTTCTTCGATAGGGTATGTAGCCAAACGGGTGAGCCTTCTTCAAACTCTACGCTATCCATCTTCCTGTCGCGTTGAGTTTTTGTTTTAGATTTCGTCCAACTCAGAATGGGCTTCACATCGCCACGGTGTCGTTGTACTTCTTTAATCGCTTTCCCGCACCATTTCGGACTAATGGTGTCTGTTCTTAGCAGCTTCACATAAGCGTGTTCTTTTCTCTCGTGCCTCATGTCAGCATTACATGGCCTTCTGGATAAACATCTGCGTTTTCCTGCCGCTTTCTTGCCGGGGCGCTCGTTACTACATCAGCTGCTCTCGATCCGTTTCGCCAACTTTCCATATTGCTCCGAGCATCTCTCTTAGGGCATGAAATCTCATATGCCCTCTTTCTCCACATGCATAACACATAACCACGTCGAGATTTCGTTTTATCCGTCAGCACTTGGACCTTTGCTGCTCCTGATCCATTGCGCCCAGCTTCAACGCTCCGAGGCTCTCGCTTAGGACACCACAATCTCCTGTGCCCTATTTCCCCACACGCATAACACGTAGGCCCGCTTCGAGTTTTCGTTTTATCCGTCGCCGTTGGATTGCGGTAAGAACGAGGATCGGTGCGTACGGCCTCTACTTCCAATGCGTGCGTCAATGCATCTTTTAAGGTCTTGTGATGACCTAGTCGTACAGCAGCCCTCACTTCAAAGTCTCGAATCCCATCTATGAATGATTGCACTAGCATAATCTCTACTACAGATGGTAATGACAAGTAAGCCTTTCTGACCAGCCTCTCAATTTCCAGGCTCCATTGCTGCAGGCTCTCGCCATCTAACTGCACCCTGTCCTTCAGCTGAGCTCTATAACGGGTCCAGATGGGAGTCACCATAACGCGACTCTAGGAAATCCATAAGTCGCTCCAAAGTCACCACAGTTCCCGCCATCGCCATGATGTCTAATACAATCAAGGCTTTACCGCACAGTCCCAACACGAGGGCAGCTAGAGCTTGTTTGTCAGTCCAGCCGTTCGTTTCAGCAACCATCTCGAATTGGAGCTTGTATGCGGCCCATGAAGAGGTCCCATCAAATGGTGGTAACTTTAACTTTTCCCTCCTGTGGCTAGTGTGCCGAAAAACTGGTGGTGCCGTTGGCCACTTTATTCTCCAACTTCTGAAGGCGATTCTTGAGGCCCTCTACCTTTTCGTTAAGCCCGTTGAGACGCGTTTTCGTAATTTTTGACTTCAATGTCAACTGCCACGATTTTATCCTGGACCTCAGCCATTTCCTTCTCTTGTTCTCGCGGAGTAAGCGGCATTTTCAATCCCACTTCTGACACCAAATGTTACGTTCGTGGGGTGGGTTCGTGATTGAAAAGCACTTTTAACACCGATGAATAAGAGTAGGATTTATTTTCACACTGTTACTTAACTTTACAAAACACTAAAAACAGTTCACAGTAATTTCGCACTCTAAAACTCTCTTACAAGTCGCTTTGATTCTCTTCGATGTTTATCGCTCGGTATCGCATTCGAAAACTGTCCTCCGCCGCACCTCACCCGGCTTATATACCCCGGTGAATCGGTCCACAAAGTTCGAGAACAGTCTAGCTAGGACGTCATACCTACATCTCGAATGTTCCGGAAACGAGTAGAGTGTCTGTCTCTTTCATGTGCTATCTCTCTCACACAGTTACTAGAATATTCCGGAAACAGGATCATCAGTCTGTCTCTCACACATATAGGCTATCCTTGTCACACACCTTCTCGAATGTTCTCAGTATAGCTGTCTCTTTCTAATCGTGCTATTCTCTTCACTCCTATGGAAAATTTCGCCATATACTGAAATGTACTTCAGAGGCCCATAAGGGTCCTGAAAACGCCTGAAAACGGGTTTTCAGGTTATGGTGTCATTGGATAGAGGGTGGCCTGAAACGGACTGAAAACATGTTTCAGGCGCCTGAAAACAACGGCAACATGGGTGAAATTTTGATAAACTAATATGTGATAGAGCATCCTCTGAAACGGCCTGAAACAGTATTCAGCCTGCTGAAAACGCCTCCAAGGGGTCGAAAAGCATGATCAAAGTTTATCACCTAACCCACCGTCGTAACAATATTTACTTTTGTGTTTGTCAATATGTCAATATTAATAATATCTTCTCTTTAATTACCTTTCTATGCCGAGGAAATATCTCGATTATGTCTAAAGAAGAAATAATTAGACGTTTATTTGTGGAATGGAGGAAATACGACGTTCCTTAGTCACGAAAATAATATGCGAATCATTTTTGGAATGTTTGTCGAGTTCATCGATACAGTTAAAAATTAGTTTTATTTGTATAAACCCCAATTGAGTTCCAGTCAACAAGTCGTCAATTTTAGACAGAACAACATATAAATAATACTAAGTTAACAGGCGTCAGAATTTCTCTTTATTTTCTCGTTTTTTATCAGTATAAGTAGAAATAAGTTATAGGGTTGAGTTGACTGAAGTTTAATAAAAACCGAGAATGAATCACGTATCGTATGAACACCGGAAACATAGTCCCAGTATTAAAACGTTACAAGTCTATATCTTGGTATACTCTATGTTGCACTTTATTTTAGTCACCGCAAAGTTAAAAGTAGACCATAGAAATAGAAACAAAAAACTAGGGTCTTATTCATATTGAACCGGCGAAGTGTATCAAGACAGATAAAACTCGTTACTTGCGGTTGTTTATCGACCCGTCTCATTTTTTTCTATTTGTTTATTTTGTCGATTGTGTAGTAAATAAATTTTGTGTGGTATATAACTCTCTATTGTACATAAAACACATGAAATTAATAGATAACAAGAGAATGAGACGGACAAAAGCGAATTTATCGCTTAAAGATATTTCTTTCAGTTAATCTTTGAACAATCAGAAACATGAGTAAACTGCAATAAAAAGCCATGAGGATTAATATTTTCTTGGTGATACCAAATTAGTTTCTAACTCAACTACTGGTGGTTTTTATAGTGCATTACATGAATTGTTAAAATTACACGCACTACACAACACTGATACAACTAGGGATTTACACCATTCATATAAATTACGAGGCAAAACTCGGTAAGGGCAGAATCACTAAGGCCGCTTGTAGACGTCCGTTGGTTTCACCGGAGACCGGACCGTTTTATTTGCTGGACTTGCGGTGTTGTATGGTTTATTACGACTCTGTGTACATACAACACCGCAAATTTGGCAAAAAAAAACGGTCCGTTGAGCGGTGAAACAACGGACGTCTACAAGCGGTCTTAGCCTATCCTAATTTTACTCATTAATTCTGAAAAGCTTTTAAATTGTAAATTCAGGCTCGAACCCCCGACCTTTTAATTGATTGTATTTGAGGACTGCAAGACTTAGATGTGTAGTTAAGCTTACCGAAACATAATGCTCAAATGAAGATACTGAAGATGACGAAAAAGCGTTGTTAAGAAATAGATCTGTAATGTTCGAGCATCCTAAGATGTTTCACACTTCTAACGAGTATTTTTTTGTTTTATGTATTTCGAATAAAACTTGAGCTTTCCACCCAATAAAATACAAAGGAAAAGGTAAAGCGCAAATGTAAAGACTCCTTCATGAATATTGGAGTGCTGGAGTACTCGCCTTTACGAGATTTTGCGTAAGGATGCGCCTGCGTGGACTCACGTGAGGATGAGGATGGATGTCAGGATTAATAGAGATAGAAAGAAAGAAAGAAAGAGAAAGAAAGAAAATATTTATTCGTGACAAACATGAGAACAATGGATGAAAGAAGTAAAAAGAAAAAAATAATAAGTTATGCATGTCACGAAATGGTCCCAAATCAGCAATCTGCCGGTCTTGCGAACGGCGCTGGTCTTCCTTTGAGACCATCTGGTCATCAGAAGAGAAACAGAAATATTTATTTACACTTCGACACACGTCATGTCAGCCGAAAGACGTCCACTGCTGGACATAGCCCTCCCCCAAGGCTCTCCACTCAGAATGGTCTTGTGCTTTGCGCATCCACCGCGATCCCGCGATCTTAACCAAGTCGTCGCTCCATCTTGTTGGAGGCCTCCCGACAGCTCGTCTCCCGGTCCGCGGACGCCATTCGAGAACCTAAAAATACATTAGAAGAAAATAAATATGATCAAATATTACAAATTGGGCCCCACTGTGTAATGTTGTTGTAACAACGCCATAACGTTTTTTTGCGTTGTGTAACAAGTTACTTATTGGTAGTATTTCCACCCGTCAAGCTGTATTTTACTATTTTGTTCTGCATGGACACTGAAACTGAGCACGCAGTCCGGTGACCATGTTGTAGGGGCACGCGGCATATGAGCAAGACTGGGGCAAATTGAAAAAAAATTAGGGCACTAGGGAAAAATGTTATAAGTACTGCAGTTTTTGAAAGTATTGATGGGACGTAATTGAATGTTAGATTACATCTTCGCTAAGTACCACTACCTATCTTTCTCTCTAGCACTGTAACAATGTAGTGGCAACTTATAGACCAGGTTTCAGAGTCATTGGTCATCACTGACAACACACACCGGTTGAAAACTTTAATCTTTAAGCACAATACAATAATTATTTATTGAATACCAATACCAACACATAGTAAGCACTGCGAAGTATTAACGACAAATCATCACCAAGTTGAACGAATGCTGTCCATCCGAGTTGGATTGTTCAACCTCTTTGTTGTTGAAGTTTGTTGGAGTTGTTCGTGGTTTTATCGAATAACGAAGATACTGCTGAGTTTTTTGAGTATGCCCTGGTCCCCTCCCTATTCGAACCCGGCGTTTGTAAAGGACAATATTTCTAAAGGACAGTATTTTTGATCTCTGCCCTTCCTGAGGGACAATGCTTTCACTCACTTGTTATTCAATAAGGCTTAGAGGAATTCCTAAAACATGCCACGTTTTTGTTTGTAATTTGAATTAGTTTCCTTTGAAGATCCTTTAGTTAATGATTTTATTTGAATTTTTATCACGTGAACGTCATAATTTTTTAGGTTCTTATGACTCATAATAGTAACAATTATTCTAATTTCAATTTAATAATGATTTTTTTTCTTGTAAAGTTTATCTGATATTTTGTTATTTTAATCTCTCTCTTATTTTAAATTATTTTTGTATGCCAATTGGCAAAACATGGTGAGACGATAATATTTTCTTTTACCACTGTATACAGTTATACCTATGTTTAACAAATAAAATACTTTGACTTTGACTTTGAACTTTTTCGGAAGAAAATGACAATGCTTCATGCGACAATTGGTTTTTATGCGATGCTGAATCCTTTTGTTTCTCATAACTACATTGGAAATAATTTCATATGTCATAATAACGTTAGCTATGAAATATATGAGTCGTCGAGTTGCAGATCACAGCCTGCTAAGTATGTTACCATCTATAATTCGAGTTAGGTACTTTCGCATGGCGTGGTGTTACGCGGGACTTTAACTGGTTATATCTACCTAATTTTGGATTATTCGTGGCAGTTACTCGTACTTTGGCTGTTCCTTCGCAGGAACTATTGCGTTTTTTCCGCACTACTTTCTTCATTAGTGATGAAAGGAGGAATTGCGTTTATTTTTTCGCACTATTTCCTTATTAAATGGATAACTCACGTCTTAAACCGAGTTTAGCTTGCCATGTTTCGGGCTATTTCGTAGCCCTTCTTCTCAGGAGCGCGCGAGCAGAGCGGTGGCGCGTAGTGTGCGTCTTATTTTTGTCATTCAAAACTCTTTGCTTGTAAACTTTTAAAATGGAGAATCAAAAAAAACTGTAAAAAAATCACACTAGTGCGGTAAAACGAACTTACGAGCCATGTAAGATGTATACATCCTTCGAAAGTGTATTTTTCGACCAAATGTATTGAAAAAGATGTATACGTTCATACATCTCGTAAGTCTTCAACAAACCGTCGCGTTTTCATTCCACCAACACAAATGACTCCGCGATGAATGTGCACAAACAACACGTGCGCAGACTACGCGCTGGTACACATGCGCTATAGCGCGCGCCGCGCTTTGTACGCGACTGATGTGGCTGCGCACCGCGGCTGTGACAAAGACGCATGTCTTTGAATAAGGGGCTAGATGAAGTAGGGAGAACAGACTGTGCAGTGAAAATGCCGGTCTTTTTTTTAAGGAATTACATTAGTTTTTATAAAGTAAATTAAGTTTTAACATCTCTAAAAGTACTTCAATATTTAAGAGATAGATGTAGTACATACTGTTATTTGATATACCGAAACCCTCAACAGTCTTTTTTATTTTAAGTTGGTTTTGGCTTGGGTATTATTTGGGTATTAATTATTCGTATGTTTTACTAAGTCAGTAATTCTACTTGATTTAAGATTGGTTTTTTGGAATCTTTTTGTATTTTTATTTCAATTCCAAATTTTTACTTTTACGATCATCCCGTAAAACCAAAATTTGAAAATACAAAATTTCAATTTCAAAAATTTGAAAATTTATATTTATTTGTATTTTCAATTTCGGTTTTACGGGATGACCGTAAGTAAAAAATTTGGAATTGAAATAAAAAATACAAAAAGATTCCAAAAACCAATCTTAATTTGATTGCTTAGAAACGATATCTCTTGTCCGGGTGAGCGTTAGTTCCAAAGGAATGCCAGAAAAGTTTGAAGGCCTACGGCATAGATGTCGCTAGCGTCGCTGCTTAAGTGACTAAGTAAGAAACACAAGCTGAGATATGAGGTGCATAGGGAAATTCGTGTCGGTACCGTTGACCATCAGTGGTGTAGCGGTATAGCACGCGGTACGGATTACCCGAGGACCTGGGTTCGATTCCCAGTGATGGTCTTATTTTTCTGTTTTTTCTGTGCATCTATATTTCAGTTTGTATTTTCTACTTGATTTCTTACTCTACACTCCCAATCTCTAAATTTACCACAAGCTTTACAGTTAAGGAAAGCATCGTTAAGAAACCGACACATCTGCGAGAAAAAAACTATTGTCTGTGTAGTTCCCAGTCAGCACTGGGCCTGCAGAAACCAACTACCGCCCAAATCATCACATGCTGAGAGAAGGATTGTGTTTAGCTGTAGGACGTATATACGCGAGATAATGTTGATAACTAATAAAAATTGACGTAGTTGAATTTTAATATAAAAATGAGTGATTACGTGGATCTATTCAGTTAGATTTTGTACAAACTATGTGCATCCGTACGAATATAATAAATGCGAAAGTGTGTGTTTGTATGTTTGTCCGACTTTTACGTCGAAATGGAGCAACGGAGCGTCGTAATTTTTGGCATAGCGATAGTTTATGGGCCAGAGAGTGACATAGGCTACTTTTTATCCCGGAACAGTTCCCGAGGGAACAGCGCGCGATAAGCGAATTCCACGCGGATATTTTCTTTTTACTATGGACGGGCGGTAGCGCTGCTGTATTTTATTGGTAGTTTAGGCTGTTCTGACGCGCCGGGGGGCTTCTCAAAGGCGCGTTCCGGATGTGAAAATAAATCTTTAATGCTCTTCAAGTCTTATAAAAACCTTTTTGGTAACATTGCTCTTGTAATTAATTGGTTTACGTTTATGTGTAGTACAGTCACCAGCACCAATATCTGACACAAGAAAGCGTGCATAAATTCTGATACGACTATATTTCTAGGGCCAGGAGGACGTGTCAGGTATTTTGCACGCTCCGCTGTGGCAGATATTAATACTGTAAGCAGACAGCATTTTTTTTTACATAAATTGTCCCGTGATTGACCCCTTTTTGATGAGGACAAAAGTGTATCTCACTGGTCCAGTGCCAGCCTATCCTATACTGTATCCTTGAAGAGCCCGAAGAGTCGTTAAAGAAAATAAAGAAAGAAAGAAAATACTTTTATTCACAACAAAAGACACAACAATTAGTATTAAGTATAAACAGACAACACGTAGGAAAGTATGTGTCATTGCGGTTGTGAATCGGACACTGGCTCAGCATAATGCTGAAGCGTTAATAATGAACACCCCAGCGCTGATTTTCAGCCAGTACCGCTACATAAAAATAGATAATTTGTAAACTATGAAACATATTATTTATTTTATGGCTTTGAAAGACATTAGTACATAAACATAATTATTATAACTATTATACACTCACTTGCCAAATATACAATACCGTTACGAAGTGGTCTTTGATGAATTATAACTGAACGAACAGTTATTTCCTCAAAGGACCTGGTCGTATTTATCAATACAGACGACAGAACATTGACTGGATATCAGGACATTTTGCAGGCGTATCTTCGTACAATGTAAATTAAAAGTATTTTTTGGCAACTCTCATGGAACATAGCGATATCTCACAATTCCGACTTCCTGACTTTATAGTCTCCGTGAGAAAAGCCGCGACAAAAGACTATAGCCACTCATACACCGCTTCTGTCGCCTGTTAAATATACAATTACTTTACCATCACGAAAATGTACCTACACAATTTATTATATCGTTTTAAGCGTGTCAGTGTCAGTATGTTCCCGCGCACCATAAATAATGGGCAATTAATTTAATTCGCTATCCGGTAGATAAATTATCTACAGCTTTTATGTCGGCTTTAATACAATGTTAAGTGGCAATTTAATGCTTACCGCTTATTAGCTTTCACGAAATAACAATGTAATCAAGTTGTTAAATTATATTAGATGTACTTTACTTAGTGAGAATTACCTACGGTAAATTGTGTGTTTAGAGTGTTTACCTCAAAAGCAAAAAGTTATTGCAAGATCAATTTGTTTGTTCCCTCCTATCATATAAAAAAATACATTTCGCCGATTATATTTTATTTACACATTCGACTGTCAGAACAGCTTACACTTGCAGCTTGCACTTGCTTGCAGTTTGGCACTTGTGACTCTTCTGGTGTTGCATGTGTCCCTGGGCAACGGTAATCGCTTACCATCAGGCGGTGCGTTTGCTCGTTTGCCCCTTATTACATAAAAAAGCTTCCTAGCCACGAGCTGTGAAAGACGCCGCTAATGAAGTCCCGCGGGGCGCATCTGTCTTGCCCGTAGGCCTTTTTTACCACGTCCGCCCCCAGGGCAAAGGAAGCAAGCCACGCAACCACAAGGTATAGCTATTACGAGTATATCTCATGTTACTGTGTAATTATACGGAGTGAAAAAAAATCAGGCAAAGTTGTGAGAGATTCGACCTGAAAGGAGGCAAAGTTGGGTTTATGGAGATAATTGAACAACCGACCTAAATGCAGATCAGGCTGTGCGTAGGGTTCTGTACTTATTCCAGCTTATATATGTCCAACTGCTAGATACGGGCATTCTCAGTGAGAAGGCTTGGGCCTTAGTTCCCGCGCGGGCCCAGTGCGGATTAGGAACTTCAGACACACCATTCAATTGCTTTACAGGTTGTCCAGGTTTCTTGATTATTTTCCTTTACCGTAAAGCTCGTGGTAGCTACCAAGCCTAGGTCTCACTTTACTATTTAATTATACGAACTGAAAATAAAAACAACTGAAGTGCTTATCGGGCTATATAGCCCATATCCAGTCTACGTTCCACTGCCAGCCCAGGCACAGGCCTCCTCTTAGAATGAGACCACACGACTCCAGCTGTAGTTTCCACGTGGGCTTAATGCGGATATGGAACTCAATAATAATAATAATATCTTGGGGCAAATGACACCTATTAACCTGGCCGAACTGAGCAAAGCTTGTACTCTAGGAGCTCGACAATGGATAGACATACATACTAGTACATAGATAATTATATACTTAAATACATACAAACATCCAAGACTCAATTTGTATTCATCATACGAATATTTGCCTGTCACGGCGATCGAAAGATCGAACCCGCAACCGCTAGCTTCGTAAAAGGTCATTAACAACTTATTGATATATTATAACTCGTAGTTGAGCTATTATAATTTTGTGGGTAAATTTCGAAAAACGGGCACGACAAAGACCGATAAATTTACGATAACTACAATAACAAATTAATGCAGATACCAAAATTATCAGAAAAGTACGAAGATTTCAAACAATACCTACTGTGTTGAAAATCTTTACAGCTTAATAATTGCCGGGTGTCTTTCTTTGTCCGACGCGACCTAAACTAATTAGCCTCTCATTGTCCTAGTGCTTGCTCTTTCCGTGTTCGAGTTTTATACGTCGTTTTAGCGTAGATTGGAAGACTTGGTTCCTGTTGGCAAGGCAGCTGTTATAAAACTGCGCTCTGCCTAGATCCTATGACCACTTGGCATAAAAAATCTAATGATTATCAAGTTTGACTTTACGGTGAAGGATTCCAATTGTGTGTGAAGTTTCCAATTCCCACTGGGTCGCGTGTAGAAGTGTTATGTACCTAATATTAGCGTTATGCTGTTTGTTGTTGTATTAAAAGATTATTTACGTTGTTATACAGAAGTTTTCAGGTGATTGAATGGCAGCCGATATAAAACGACTTGCTAAATACAATCTAGGGCTTTTCAAGGCTAGAGTGAATAGGCTGTTACTGAACCGGTGAGATACACCTTTGGCCTCATCTGCACTTAACATCAGGTGAGATAGAGGACAATCACGGTCATCATCATAATCATCATATCAGCCGTAGGACGTCCACTGTTGGACATAGGCCTCCCCCATAGACCTCCAATTGCCTCGGTTGGAAGCGGCTTGCATCCACCGTGAACCCGCGACTTTAACCAGGTCATCCGTCCATCTCGTTGTCGTCGTAGTCGTTCTCTCGTCTCGTCAATCACGGTCAGTTTTATAAGAATAAGAATAGTTTATTTGTCAAACATAGGTACAGATGTAGAGATGATAAAATAAAAAATATAGAACCCCGTATGTTTTGCCACATGGCGTACAAAGTTTCAGTTTTTTTTTTATAATTGCAGCTATTTAAATATACATATCAGTCAAAGAAAGAAAAAAAAACATTAAAAAAACAATATGAATATGTCATATAAAAAATAATAATCAAAAACTAAAAAAACAATTTTAAAACAGTCCAGCAAAATTCAAAATCATAACATTAAAACAATATTAATATTAAAAAAAGCCGTGATAAAAAAAGCTTTGGGCGGAGGTCACCGAATTCGGAATAAGTTAAATCCTGACTTTTCCAGTTTCTTATTTGACTAGCTTCTGGGTAGATCATGTTCTTATTAGGTTGGATCGGGGCGAGTCAGTTTCGAAACATGTCAAACACTATATTTACCAATTTCTTATTTAGCATTTTTCTGAGGAGGTCTGATTTTTAGTAGGTTAGGAAGTTTTTTCGGAGTAGGTTAAATTAGAACAAGAACCGATTCAGACAAGAAGGTTTCTTTACAAAACAAATTCTAACTAAATTTGTTTCCTTATTATGACTGAATCTAATTAGAGGGGATTCTTAATAAGTATACGTCATAGTTAGTTATTTTCTACGTTCGATGGTTTCTGTGGAGGTCAAGTACAATTGGCTAGAATATCAGATGACACTTAACATCAATACTATTTACTAATGACTTAATCGTAAGTGTTCTGGCCACTTGTAAACATATCTATCATAAATCATAAAACAATATTTCTCTACCGTTGTCAATGTCAAGCTAGTTCTTTACTAATTTGCAATGGAAAAAGACCTAAAAGTGATAAATACGGCAAAATTGAAGCCATGTGTTATACTCGGAGACTTCAAATATTGCTTTCAAAAACAAAATAAAAATGAAACGCTGCACTTCAGATGCATTTTTTGAAGAAAGCATCGTATATGAGCTACGAAAGAAATGTGAGGAAAAATCTTGATGCTGCTGCGTCTAAACCCGATACTGAATACAATTCGAGTTCCGAATCCGTATGCTCTGATACTACCAATTCAAGCAGCACTAGTGAATCTGAAATGAATATTTTTTGAACAACAGATGTAAAAAAATTACATTTATAGAATTAAGTATATGAGTTTTAGTTGCGAGATAGTTGAGATGAGATCTCTTAGTTGTTTTATTTAATGTATGTTAATAAAAATAAATGATTCTGTCTATTTTTATCGTATTTTATTTAACCCTTTGAATGCCAAGAACAACTAAACGTGTCGAGTGTTGTCCTGCCTACCACAGCCGTGGTGGCGTTAGCTGTCAAAGTCACCTTCATGTCTTAAATAGGTAGTATTTATATAATAGTGTAGATGGGGTGGTCTACGATACGTAGTTCTATCATAATCATAGACTAACTGTTCATGCAATTTTGCAGCATTCCGTACCTACTGTACCTAATATACTGTTATTACATTTCTCGCTGAAAAAGACTACAAATAATTGTGGTTGACTGTAAATTCGCATGACGTACCACGATTTTGACTTACACTAGAAATGTCACTTATACGAGTTTTACGTAATCAAAAACTAACCAAATTAGATATAGCCTATTAATGAATGAAACGTATAAAGAATTTGACCTAATCAGAAAAGGGCTTATTATTGAATTTGATGCGGTTATAATTTGGTTTTGTTAAAATTTAGCTTACTTAGAACCTAACTGTTTCAGCATTGATCCTTTAACGGATTAGGCATAATCAGAATTAAACTTATTACCGAAACGACCTCTTGGGAACTAAACGATTTCAGAAACTGACTCAAAAAGAAACTGGAAAAGTCAGGATTTAACTTATTCCGATTTGGTGACCTCCGCCCAAACCCGCACCGCTGAGTTTTTCGAAATTCATGTGCGGAATTACATATGAAATTTACCACGAGCTTTGCGGTGAAGTAAAACATCGTGAGGAAACCTGCACAAACCTGCGAAGAAATTCAATGGTGCGTGTGAAGTTCCCAATCCGCACTGGGCCCGCGTGGGAACTATAGCCCAAGCCCTCTTGTTCTGAGAGGAGGCCTGTGCCCAGCAGTGGTACGTATATAGGCTGGGATGATGATGATGATAATAACATTTATCTAGGAGTAACAATGACATGTTTTTTTTAAATTGCGCCAAATTCAGTTCTTTAAAAAAATCTGGAATTCTTTTTTATTATGTAAAAAAAAAAATTGTCAGGTTGTCCCTATAACGTTGTCAGTGACTACACCGTCACGGTGTGTACCAGCTTTAAGGTCTCTACCCATTACACCTTCAACCATAACCGTTATAGGAAAGAGTCAGACAAAAATAGTCTTCGTACCTATTGAAAAGTATGAAGCTGAGTCTCCACTGAGCGAGCCGCCGCGCGAAGCAAGCACATGATGCATGATTTTGTTTGATACATGGTTCAAAATCACACCGAAAATGGCTGCCGCGCCTGGGTTTTTTTCGACTGCATGGCAAACGAGCAAGTGGGTCTCCTGATGGTAAAATAAGACCAGGGGTATTGCAGAAGCGTTGCCAAATTAGAGGCCTAAGATGGGATACCTCACGTGCCAGTAATTTCACCGGCTGTCTTACTCTCCACGCCGAAAGACAACAGTGCAAGCACTGCTGCTTCACGGCAGGATTAGCGAGCAAGATGGTGGTAGCACCATGCACAGGTCCTACCACCTGCAATGACTATGCTCACTATTTAGCACGATTCCTAACCAACCACCGCCGTCGCGTATCATGTCTATGCGCTTGACATTCCATTCCTGTTACGTTCCTATAACGGTCTTATTAAACCTACCTCGCTCTCTTATTTAGGATTATGATAAACCCAATTTTCGTTAAAACTCAGCGCCTGTATTATTTTCAAATCCCTCAAATTGACCGATTCCTTTTGATAATGTTTTCAAAGGAACTCCTCGGAAACCCTTTTTGTGAAGCGCGTCCTTTGACGCCGAACAACAATATTTTCTTGCAAATTGCCTTCTTTAACTTTGATTTGGCGGCTGCGGATTGAAGTAACTTTTGATGGGCTTTATGATTTTTTTTCAAACGTTTCTTGCTGATCACATCTTGAAGCCGGAAGATGTCAGGCGTTTACTTGTAATGACTTGAAAGAATAAAAAATATGGCTTTTTTTATCCCGTAGGAATTTCAATAAATCGGTTTTTACTGCTCGCTTAATGAGGTACACCTAGTGCCATCCACGAAGACGCGTGATTTTGTCAAAATTAGACATTAATGACATTGTAATTAAAACCACGGCACGCGTCATCGTGAATGACTACCAATAGCCCTTTAACTTTTCTAGATTTTGTAGATCTGCAAATTTTGCAATGCGTTAGGGTAGATGTCAATCATGATGTAATTTTTAGACCATGGGAATTTTAAGTTTGATGTTAGTATGTTAGTTCACAGTATTTCCGTTTAGCGCTTCCATATTACGACGCAATCTACCTGTATTAAAAATTAACACTCACCAATGACCAATTTGTTCTAAACTTAGGTCAGAAAGCCTTACTTGAGGCACTGTGTTGTAGTTTCAAGTAGTTACACTTAAATATTTAATAGTTATACATATTTAAATTGGACCAACTAAGCCAACGTGCCAACTTTCGGAGCGCCACAAAGTTGGCCTACGCTCATGAAAATTAAGCTTAAGTCAAGTTTTACTAGTTTGGGCTCACCTTTTAGCGGGAAAGCTACCTCACTTTGTGAAGATGAATGAGTTTTCTTTCAACACATCCTTTTAGTACACGACATTAACAACATTAACGTCAGTATAAAATTTGAGTCGAAAAAGTCGTGGTAGCTCAGCTAGGTTTGAGCTCCTCTCAAGCAGGAGGTTCAAATCCTGGCCTCCTCTGAGCTTTTCGAAGTTCCAGCTATAATGAAATGTCAATTGGGAACAATTTTTAAAAATCTCGCATTTTTTTTTATTCGACTGGATGGCAAACGAGCAAGTGGGTCTAGAGATCACCACCGCCCATAGACACCTGCAATACCAGGGGGATTGCAGATGCGTTGCCAACCTAGAGGTCTAAGCTGGGATACCTCAAGTGCCAGTAATTCCACCGGCTGTCTTACTTTCCACGCCGAAAGACAACAGTGCAAGCGAGCAAGATGGTGGTAGCAATCCGGGCGGACCTTGCACAAGGTCCTACCACCTGCAAAAACATACATATAACTTAACTATGTATTAAACTTGATATCACCCGATATGGAAGCCGTGTCTGTAGGTATGTATCTGAATTTAATAAAATTACGGTTGCGTATTATGCGCCAGGAATGTTTCCATTTACCGACATTTTCTTCTTTTTTTTATAAGCTGTACAAAATTACGAATTAAAAACTTGTTGGATATGACTACGGAACACGCTCATGAAAAAACCCTCGCTCGTGTGTTAATGCTTCTCATTATGTAACAGTCACATAAACTACTATAACATTGCCGTGGCTGTCCTTAAACCTGTGACATCCAAACTTATAGCTCTCGTAGTGCAAAGTACACTGTTCCGCCCTAATGAAGCTAGAAGATAAAACTAAGGCCGGCAGGGCTACTACGAAAGTCGAAACTCGAAGTTCGTGTCGTGCGGTCCCTCTGACACTTGTACTATTTAATACGAGAGCAAGAGGGACGGACGACACGAACTTCGACTTTCGTAGTAGCCCTACAGAGCCGTAACACGCGCTTACACGTTTATGAGGAATGATGTTCGAGGACTATGAGAGAGTAAAATTCAAACTTTATAGGGTCGGTGCGTAATTTACAAAGCGATAAAAATCTAATTAAAACTATAAACATCTTAGGGCTTCGAGTCTGTAATCCAATTGGTGGTTTTACAAAAGCTACTAAGTAATTTTCCGTGCATTATTTCCTCACACATCTCTGGTGATTGAACAGTCTAAAAATCTTCCTGATCATTTAATGACCTACCTATGCACTAGAAAGTAGCAGCCATCTTATAATTATACCAGTAAAAGAGATACGACTGACAGACTGACTGTCGGACAACGCATAGTCTACACATCGGAGCTAGAGGGTTGAAATTTGGCATAATCCTTTAGGATCCAATAGGCGCACTAAGCAGAGGTTTGTTGAAATTCCCACGGGGCACAGAAGTAGCCATGCAGTATTAAGTATACCCATGGGTGAGACGCCGCGATATAAAGCTAGTAGGTACATGTATAATGAAAGTTGACTGGCAGACAATACACGGTTTTCACCATTGTATACTTCGTTTTTTTAGCATTAGAAAAAGTTAAACAATCTTGACGAGTTGTTTATTGAAAAACGTTTTTAAAAAACAGTTATTACTTTATACTAAAATAATATAAATGATCATGTATCCTTGCTAATTGATACATATTTGCTGTGACTTATTTTTCAAAAGAGTTTTTCAATAAAAAGACACGTCAAGATCTCTTTTCTTTCTAATGTTAATAAGATGTTTTGCAGGTGTTAGGACCTTGTGCAAGGTCCTGCAAAAATCCTGCCGTGAAGCAGCAATGCTTGCACTGTTGTGTTTCCCATCACTTGGCACTTGAGGTATCCCATCTTAGGCCTCTAGGTTGGCAACGCATCTGCAATACCCCTGATGTTGCAGATGTTTATGGGCGGTGGTGATCTCTTACCATCAGGAGACCCACTTGCTCGTTTGCCATCCAGCCGAATAAAAAAAAACCAGTAGGTATAGCTTAAGATGACGGAAGTATGACTCATAAACGTCCACTCAGGAGGGATTATTAGAAATTACCACGGGATTAGAAGCCAGATTGTTTTTGTTTTCCACGTGCAGAACAAAGTTTGAAATATAAGCTAATATGTAAGCTTATGTAAGTACTATGTAAATTCTTCTCGTCTTTTTCAAATTAACTCGCAAAGCACCACACCATGACGCTGTTGAAGCTGTCACAACAGCGTAGCGGCTCCCGAAACGCTCTCCAGCGAAAATGCATTAAAGCATTTGTACTTGCATTGTCGACCATCCTTTTGCTTTTGTCTTATATTTAGCTTATTCGTGACACTCGATATTTATTAGGAAAGTTGACTTTGGTTTGGGATACAAACGATGTACAATAAATTTGTGTGTAATGAGTTTTCCGTCAAGCGGAATATTACTTTTAATATTATGTGTAATATGGCATTATCTGGTGGTGTTTTTGTTTATGTGTTTATACTAAATGGGCGAGAAAATTAACTGCAAGTCTAGAAATATTTAGAGCAGACTGGCTATTTTGCGAAGCTTAACCGCACTACTGCGTCAAGAAGCAATTCAAATGTATCCATTTTGTTTTCATCATGGAATTCCACGAAGTAACGTCTAAATCGTTATACAATTGTTAAAAAGCATGTCAGTTATTTCCTTTATACCGTTTCTCGTTTTTATTTGACGATCGGATGGCCAAATGGTGTAGAGAACCTGACTACGAAGCTTGAGGTTCCGGGTTCGATTACCGGCCGGGGCAGATATTTGTATGAATAATACGAATAATTGTTCTCGGGTCTTGGATGTTCAATATGTATTTAAATATGCATTTATATATAAAAGTATGTTTATCCGTTGCCTAGTATCCATATTACAAGCTTTGCTTAGTTTGGGACTAGGTCAATTGGTGTCAAGTGTCCCATGATATTTATTATTTATCATTTACCGCTGGGGGTGAAAAGTTCTCGAGTGGCGACCACGGACCGGAAGACGAAGCGTTAGCAGGTCTCCCACTAGGTGGACTGACGACAACGTGAGAGTTGCTGGCAACTGGTGGATGCAAGGGCGAGTCGTCCTCTAGGCCTCCCTCATAGTATATTGTGGCGTTCTAAAGGGGAGGCCTTTGAACAGCAGTGGACGGCCGCTGATGATGATGATGATGATGTCAATTATTTCATCCTTCTTGACATTTCATTGGTTGTTTTAACCCTCCAAAAGCCTATTTATAAGCTTTGGCGACTTAAGCCCAGTCTGAATCACTTAAGTGTCTGCCACCACGTCTTGCTAACGACTCGACCCATAATGCAATTAACAACTCAAACAAGAGGTTCGGGACCCGAGTGATGGGACAACATCCAAACCTCCGTGATTCAATGTGGATGGAAATTTGGACGTTATTAATTATGGATGTGTATGAGTGGCGATGATTGCTTTGCGTTAAATGCAGCATCTCGTGTTCACTCTATCATATTAAAAACAAGCTGTTGCCCGCGACTTCGCCCCCGTTAATTTTTTCTATATTTTCATCCATAAAAACCTTCTCCTGACAATAACGAACACGACAAGAATTCGCGACATGGGTCCATATATTATATTATATTATTATTATATAAATAAAAATGAATCGTAAAATGTGTTGCTAAGCGCAAAACTTGGGAACGGCTGGACCGATGGATGGATTAACATATATATATTTTTTTGACATTAAAATTTAACGAATCATATTTTCGTGATATATAGATGCTGGATTAACAGAGGGCTTATAGTTATGATAAACTTCGCACGCATTGATCATATTTTATGATTGAATTTTATTGAGAATGTATAAGCCTGTGACACATTAACATGATCAAATCAATTTCTGTAAGTAGGACGGAAGGGTTTTTTATATGTATTTTACACGGCTAAACCATCATTGCTACGAAGAATGCGTATACTAACGAACTGAGCGAAAACTAAACGCATCTGCAATACTGAATGTTGCAGATGTTTATGCGTGGTATCTACCACAGGAGACCCATGCTCGCTATCCAGCCGATTAAACGTAATTCACTAATTTTTATACTTAAAATATGAAAGTTTGAGTTCTTATGCATCATCATCATCCCACTCCATCACGAAACCACCGGATTATTAAGACCATATGTCGCGGGCCGCACTACCTTCCCCTACGTCTGTACGTAAGTGGCGGCATAACAAATAAGTTTATAATACATTGCTTACATTGCCCGTTAACCACTGCGTAACACAGTCTCGACTGCGCAATGGATAGATAAAACCACTTATTGCTCCGCCAGTCGCAGGAAGTCGTGGTTATCGTAACGGGCAAAGTTGGCCCATGGCTCCTTGATTGCTGTTCGCGTCTTTTGATTAAGTGATATGAAGGGTTAACTGAATATAAACGTCATATTCTGACCGCTTATTGAGTTAAGTTAACGCTTCACGTGTCCACGCTGTTAGATGCTTTTGGTACCGACTGAAAGGAGCAATACTCGGTTGATAATTTTTTATTATTAATATCAAAATACAACATTTATCTGTCTAGTCAAAATGCGATATTTTAAACTTTCCCGACTCTCAATTATATTTATTTATCTACTACATGTATACCCGCGAAAATAAATGGTTATTTATTGCTCACATTATCTCAACGTTTCGGCTAAATTACAGCGTCCATACATAGAGTAGGTAAGAGAAAAAGTTTTGTCAGATTCCATCCCAGCCTATATACGTCCCACTGCTGGGCACAGGCCTCCTCTCAGAGCAAGAGGGCTTGGGCCATAGTTCCCACGCGGGCCCAGTGCGGATTGGGAACTT
Organism: Choristoneura fumiferana; assembly: GCF_025370935.1. Lineage (NCBI taxonomy): Eukaryota > Metazoa > Arthropoda > Insecta > Lepidoptera > Tortricidae > Choristoneura > Choristoneura fumiferana. The sequence continues at coordinate 432,431 of NC_133491.1, forward strand.
CAAACGCACCATTGAATTGCTTCGCAGGTTTGTGCAGGTTTCCTCACGATGTTTTTCTTCACCGCAAAGCTCGTGGTAAATATCAAATATAATTCCGCACATGAATTTCGAAAAACTCACAAGTGCGAGCCGGGGGGTTTGACCCTTGCTTGATTAAGTTCTGAAAATGCAAGAAAAGGAAAAAAGAAATAATAAATATTTTAAGAGACGTTAAATAAGATCAAAACAATTAACTAAAAATAAATTGAGAAAACTTTTTATACGATATTTTTGTTTTAATTTCCTGAACAAAATAAATAAATTATCTTTGCCCAAACATAATCAGCCTTTGCATTAGAGTGACAAGATATTTAACACTTTCTGTCAAGTGAACCGTCGTTTGTCATAACCGTCAACGATTGGCGGAAAAACTTTTTGTAAGCATTATGACTTTGGCATTTATGTATCTAAGTAAAGTGGCCATCGTGACAGTCAAGAACACTTGTCATTAATTAACAGGGTGTTTTTACGTAGTAAAGTTGATTCTCTATCTCCAAAAAGTCACATAAACTTTTATATATTCTATACTTAAGTCCTCTCCTAGAGACGAGTACTATCCGCTGTAAAAATATCGCCACCTAATTTGTAAGCACCTTACATATTTTTACACAAAATAAAAGTTTACATAAAGCGGTATCCGGCAGGCTTCAACTCCAAACTAGGCTGAGCCTGTATCATGGGACCCGGTGAGTTGGATAACAAAATAATTATTTATTTACAATACAATACAATACAATACAAATATTCTTTATTGCACGCCACAGATCTTAATTTTTTTTTGTTATATTGTCACAAAAACATAATAATGAATATGTATAATACGTATAAAAATAAATGACCTAATAAAATATCTTTTCCGAATATCTCCGCAGAATTGAATCAACTCTTAAAAAGCATGCTTCAGTTATAGACTGACGTATATTACATTTTTGCAAACTGTAATTGTATTTAAGAGACTTTTTTAGTCGCATATCCGATTTAATTAATGATAGATTCTGATTTACGTTAGTATTGTATTCGTGTTTCTTTGCCAAACAGCACAATAAATTTCACCCGGCTTATCCTATGTCATTACCTGAATAAGGCAATGTGCCCACCGGCCGCATTCTCGCCCAAATCTCCTTTTAACGAGCGCTAAGCCAGCCGCTGCCGAGTAGCGCTTAGGTATTTTTGTGATAAATTTTAGAACACGTTTAAACTAGCTGCGAGCCCTGGCTTCGCACGTAGTCAATGAAGAAAACGAGACCAAATCGTCCCTATCGGTACGAAAGTACCTACTATAGGTACTTTTTTTTACAAAGCAACTAAGATTTTGTAACAGATTTAACAAAGTCACGGGAAGTGTCATTTCATCTAAAAAGCTGCTGGTCTAAGTAGCAAGTGGTCTAAAATTCTTTGATTCAGATTCCACGTGGCTGAGGCGTTTTTATTTTCAAGGTTTCGACAAAAAAACAGGTTAGGAGCAGTTACCTTTACCTTGCCATTTAGACCAGTTGCTTCTTAGACCAGTTGCTACTCAGACCTTCTGCTTTTTTTAGACCAGTTCCTACTACACCTTTTTTAGGGTTCCGTAGCCAAATTGGCAAAAACGGAGCCCTTATAGTTTGGCCATGTCTGTCTGTCCGTCTGCGGCTTTGCTCAGAGATTATCATTGCTAGAAAGCTGTAATTGTGCATGAATATAGATGTAAACTATGCCGACAAAAAGGTACAAAAAAAGCAAAAAAAAATTTTTTTTGAGTACCTAGACGTTAAGGTTAATACTTTAAAAAATACAACATATGTACTTTAGTTTTCTATTAACCTTAGCGGTCCCCCGACACCGACGACGCTTAGATAAAAAAAATATTACTAGGTACTAAATACTAAATTAACTTAGGCTAATTTTGCGGGAAATCAGCAGATAGTCCCCGCGGGATAGTGATAAACGAATTCTTCGCAGATGAAGTCGCGGGCAACAGCTAGGTAGTGCATAATTATTTTTACTTTTTAGTTGTCTTTTATGGCGGCGTTTTTTTGTCGGAGTTTTTTTCGGGCGTTTTTTTTATTTTTGCTGGCGTTTTTTGGTGTCGGAGTTTTTTTTATTTTTTATTTTAGTTTTTTTTATTTCATGTTTTTCTTTAGAAAGAACGCGAACTTGTGTTTGTATTGTACGAAAATATCGACAAATTTTCAATCTTTTTATTGAATCTATATTTATGTACGTTTAAGTTATATATGCCTGTGTCTGTATTATTGTGTATTATATGTTTTCTTCTCTTTCAGCTGCTCATATAACCGGTTTTCCTGTGTCAATGACAAGCGCAAATTTCTTACACTTGCGGTCTTTACTTAAAGGTTCGATTTTGAATCTTAAAATTGCTTCAAAAGTAATACTATTAACCTTATTTAACGTGTCGGGCAGTATTTTCGCCTTATTTATTTCTAATATTAAATCTGCTAATATAAAAATAAATTACTAATATTAATACCTATAATTTTGATTGAAAGCTTGTTATGTAAACTAAACTGTATTTCTGCAATGTAAGTGTGACTTGCCACAGTTGGGTCTCATTGAAAAACTGCATTCTAGCTTGCCACTACTCGGGCGTTGTACCGACACCGGAGTATGTTGGGCCAATTGTCAGAATGTCCAGGTGTCAAAATGCCCACTTGTCATAATTATCCAGTTGCCAAAACAACAAATTATTAAAAAGTCTAATTGTCATAATGTCCAGTCATCAAAACACTAAATTGCTAAAAAGTCTAGTAGCCATGCCATCTATGTAATGTGTTTCGTCGAATGTATTTTTTTGTGTATCGAATTATGTGCAATAATAATACTATTAGGGAAAGAGGAAACAAACGCAGAGTCACAACTAAATTATTTTTAATAAGATGTTAAATTAACAAATAATTTCACACTTAACATAACGAATATGGAGAAAGCACTTTCTAATCACAAACCGGAGTCCTAATCTGATACGTCCGTTCTATACCGAGTGCCCGAGAGGAATGCTGGTTCGAGTGAGCTCCAGCGCTCACAAACGGATGTCATAGCGGCGGAAGTCAACTAGCTGTCTATTAAATCAAAGTCACAGTGTTGCCAGTCTTCTTTATTCCTAATACGGCCACCCTGACGTCCTGTCGTCCTCGGCAGGTTTCTAGTCGCGATTCACCAACACATCGCTAGCGGGTTTGACAGCTGCAGTCTCGTCGCCAGATCCAGCTGATGGTTCGGAGGCTGGTGACTGACTACATGGCGTGTCAGTGTCTTCGGAGGCTAGAACATAAGAAGCCAAGTATAAATTGCTATCCTAATACATCTATGCAAATATTATGAGGATGAAGGCTGAAAATTACCAATCTTGCTTAAACAATTGCAATATCCAAATGCAAGCATGTAATAGGAAAGTAATAAAGACACTAAAAGCTTAGATATTAAAGGGGCAAGACTCGACATTGCAGTACATAAGTTATCTGAATCAGGATTCAAAGCACAAAGAAGAGTTTAGAAATAAGAGTTTGAAAGTTTTGGATTCCCATCGACAAGCTGGCATAGGCTCATTGTTAGCTTACCACACTTGTCAAAATTATAACTGCTGACATAGGCACAATGTTAGCTTATCACGCAGTTCACAAGCAATTTCTCTACTCCCACTGCTGGCATAGGCACAAAGTTAGCATACCACACAGTAAAATAAAGCAATCTTCTACTTTACAATGCAGGCATAGGCACAATGTTTGCATACCACACAAAGAAATCTCATATTGTTGGCATAGGCACAATGTTTGCATACCACACAAAAAAAACTCAACATATTGTTGGCATAGGCACATTGTTAGCGTACCACCCAATAATGTCGAAAAATAAAACTTACATTCAAACAATGCAGAACACGTCTCTGGAGTCCATTCTCCTCGCCACGGCACCATAAACTGGGCAGCGGCGCAAGTGGTCTTCCCATAAGACCCTGCCAGCAGCTTAAGCTCATAACGGTCGTTCTTCAACACCTTCTCAACACGATATGGTCCACGCATACCGGGGTCTAGCTTGCCTTGAGACTGCGAGTATTTAATCACGAAAACAAAGTCGTTGACTTTAAACTTTCGAGGAGGTCGTCGGTCTTTGTTGACATATTCGTCTTGTGCTTCTTGGTTCTGTCGTAACCGTTCGGCTGTCCTCTGTCTTGTCATAGTCCTGAATGATTCTCGATTCTTACGTGGTACTTCTACCGCAATATCGCGTATAAGAGCACGAATGATAGGAGTCGTAGTTTCTGAACCAATGAGCAAATTTAAAGGGGATACTTGAGTAGTTTTTTGTTTGGTTATGTTCAAAATTAACTGTAACCTCCAAAGCTCATCTGACCACTCCGACTTAGTGTGATTTGCCTCTATACGTAACATGTTAAGAACCGTACGCACATATCGCTCTACCTGAGCGTTCGAGTGGTGCATTTCTGGGGTAATGTGATAGATTTCACAGCCTAGCTTTGAAAATCCAACAAGTAAATTCGCTAGAATCAAACATGCGGCCACGATCCACAACTAACAATTTCGGAGTCCAAATAGTGAAATAACATTGTTAAAGACCCGTATAAGTTCCGCTGTATCTTGACGGTAAATAGCGTACAGCAGTGCGTACTTAGTAAAAAGCGTCAACTAATACAAGAACGTGCTTATACCCTTTTGACTCTGGCAAAGGCCCAAGCACATCGAGATGAATGGTATGAAACGGGTCATCTGGTTTGAACCAAGAAGCGATCGGTTGAAGCGGGGCACGTGGTACACGTTTACAAGACAAGCAGATAATGCAATGAGAAAGTATTTGACAACAAACTGCCTGAGACCAGGAACCAGAAATGTTTCAAAATGAGGTCTATGGTCTTATCGCATTAATATGGCTGTGTTCATCGTGAAATACTCTAAGTAAGCTTAAACGATGCCCCTTTGGTACGAAGCACAGTAAACGCGATTCTTCACCAACCGGAGTGTAATTGTAATAAAGAATGTCATTACGCTTTACGTATCGATTAGAGTCTAATTTACCCTCATTGAGTAAATCTAAAAGTTTGTTGGTTTCGTCATCGGCAGATTGTGCAATTTGAGCCCAGTTGCGAGGTTTGGTTACGTTATTAACAACTGGATTGCGACTTAAATAGTCAGCGTGCGACAGTAACAAACCCTTGCGATACTCAATCTCAAAATTAAAATCTTGGAGATAGATCCACCACCTAGCAACCCTTGGTAATAGATCCTTTTTAAACTGGGTAGCCTTTACGCATTACAATCGGTAATAATTTTGAACTTAAGTCCTAACAGGTTATTGTCGAAAATGTTGGAGGGCTTTCACAAACAGCTAATGTTTCAAGCTCATAAGAATGATAGCGCGATTCGGCACCCTGAGTAACTTTGCTAAAATACGCAACTACCCGCTTTTGACCATCTT
>NC_133491.1:438598-455823 GCF_025370935.1 Choristoneura fumiferana
TTTAATGCTTCTGTCAGATCTATAAGGTTATAAATGCGAAAGTGTTCTTGGTGTTTGTCCGTCTTTCACGCCGTAACGAGCGACGGATCGACATGATTTGCCGCATATAAATAGTTTATGGGGCCTGAGAGTGACATAGGGTACTTTTTATCCGGAAAAATGCACAGTTCTCGAGGGAACAGCGCGCGCGATAGCCGAATACCACGCGGGCGGAGCCGCGGGAAAAAGCTAGTCCTAAAAATAAATTGACAAGTAAATGATTGATTTACATCACCTGAACTTTGTTAATTAATATAATAATATATAATAAAAAAGAAATTGCTCACAGAAACAAATACTATTGTAAATGATTGATTTAACAAAGAAAGGCAAAATTCTGTTGATTTGTAGTACTATATTTTTTTACTATAATACTGTGCTAACTTAACATTTAGACCGGGCAGAGTACCACGAATCGGTGGATATACATACAGAACCTTTACTACACATTCGTCCAACTTTTTACCTCGTCTGATGTGACAAATTTGTAATGCAACGTCGGAATCAGTCGCGCCCATGTGAAATTCGGCTTAGCCTCCAACTGTTATTGCTGACATTAATATTGTAAGATTTGACACGAACTCGTTGACTGCCAGACGATTGGTTGTTATTATAGGCTGTTTTGGAGCTGCAAGTTGTGAGTGGTTCGCGGTAAGACATTGATGTAAGTGAGAAAAGTGATTAAATGAAAGTGGTCATCCATAAATTATGTCACACATTATTTAGGGGGATCAGGCGGTTTGTGACACAGGAACAAAAATAATCGCAATTTTCATTGCAATAAAAAAAATCTCGTTGAGTTTCTTGCCGGGTTCTTCTCAACAGAGGTTTTTCTGAACCGGTCGCGGTGGTAGGACCGTATTGACAGACGGATATTGGCGACAAACTTATAACACCCCTCTTTTTAGGGTTCCGTACCCAAAGTGTAAAAACAGGACCCTATTACTAAGACTTCGCTGTCCGTCCGTCCGTCTATCATCAGGCTGTATCCACGAACCGTGATAGCTAGACAGTTACAATTTTCACAGATTATGTATTTCAGTTGCCGCTGTAACAACAAATTCTAAAAATAGAATAAAATAAATATTTAAGGGTTCTCCCATACAAAAACGTGATTTTTTGCAGTTTTTCGGTCGATATTAATAGCGGCAGCAGGTAAACGTTTGTATATATCACTTCCTCCCATACAACAAACGTGTTTTTTTTTTGTAAATGTCTAAATGTTGTATAGATAATGGTATGGAACCCTTCGTGCGCGAGTCTGGCTCGTACTTGGCTGGAAATGATGATTATCAAGCAACCTCTTGTAACTTGGACCTTCTCATAAAACTCGACTCTCCCACGGCTATTACACCAAGTGCTTTATCGGAGTGCTAATTGCACCGTGTTTTTGCTCATATTCGCTGTTTTACAAAAACACACTTTATGTTTCACTAAATTGTATACATTTTACAACACGAATATAATTTTGTGGTTATTTAGTTCTGACCTGACTAGTACAACGTCATTCCTACGGAAATCGATTTGTTTTAATGTGATCGAATTATTGTACGATTAGATATGAATGAGCAAAAAATCGGGTGTGTTTTGTGATTGTTTGGCGTGTGTATGTTATTAGATGGCTAGTCTTTTTTACACTATTACGCCGGTGGAGTAAAAAGAGGGCATAATTTTAGCAACCTAAGCATACTCGTATGAGATGATTAGTACTTAAAAACTGGTATGTTAGGTTTCTTTGCAGAACAGTTTTAGTAGAGTTGATCTTACTAATATTAAAATGCGAAAAATTGTATACTCATACTCACTCAACCTACAAGTAAAAAAATATATATTATTACAAATTTATACTATTCGATGCTCTTAAATGTATTCTTTCCTCCTAATGTATTTTCTGTGCGTCGAATATGCGTAAATAAATGTCTCTCTCTCTGTCTCTCTCTTTCTCGTGAAACTTGGAAAAAGTTTGGTACGTAGATAGCTGGACGTTAAGAATAACATATAGATTACTTTTCATCCCGACGTTTCCACGAGACCAAATTCCGAATCGATACTTTTTTGTCGTGCCTGGACAGTGGAGTTTACCTACTTTATTTATTTATTTATTTATTTATTTATTATTTGTGACGCTATTTCACTAAAGTAGTTTATTTTTATATCGCATCCAGTTGACAGACAAGCTTAAGACTACGACCTGGTATAAACGTTACCGTATTATGTACACGCTCCACATCAATTCACTAAACTTTAGGACCAATGTAGGTTTCCACTGCTATCAACTGTATTTCACAAATTATCACAAAATCATCACAAATGGGTCGTTATCTGCCTCAATTTTTGTGGTCAGGTTTTGTTATGAATGGACTGCAGAATTTGATGACATTTTCAAATTATTTTTTAGACGTCCTGTTAGTACAGGTTATCTAGTATTAGTATACTAGATAACCTGGGTTTCAGAACCTTCTACCATGTCAATGAAATGTGCCCACGTTAATGAAATAAAATTAACGCTCGAATAATGACACCCAAAAGCACTATAATCGTAATTAAGACAGCCGGTGAAATTACTGGCACTTGAGGTATCCCATCTTAGGCCTCTAGGTTGGCAACGCTTCTGCAATACCCCTGGTGTTGTAGATGTTTATGGGCGGTGGTGATCTCTTACCATCAGGAGACCCACTTGCTCGTTTGCCATCCAGTTGAATAAAAAAAAATTAAACAAAAATCCGCAACTCAAACCTGACATTTATTACCACAATCCATGCCTTTTGATCTCGCGCAAATATTTCAATGTTAGCAAACTTCTTTCCCTTTCTGTTGTGTCAAAGCATACTTGATCCGCTCAGTTAAATAAATTGTACGGTTATCGTTAGTGGCGTTTAGGGGAAATCCACGGGAAAGCTGCGAGAGCAAATATTTGAAAAGTTCGGACGCCACCGCACCTGTGGTCGCACTTGTATTGTCCTTTTAGAGAATTTGTAGAGCTGGTAATACCCCCTCGTAGTGGCAATGGGCGGGGGCCACATCGCTCGAAGAACAGATAACCGTTGGGAGAAAACATCTCAAGTGGCGACCACGAACCGGAAGACGAAGCGTTGGCAGGCCTCCCACTAGGTGGACTGACGATATCGTGAGAATTGCGGGTAACCGGTGGATGCAAGTGGCGAGTTGTCGTTCATTGTGGCGTTCTAAGGTAGGCCATTGTTCAGCAGTGGATGATGATGCGGCTGATGATGATGATGATGAATACTCCCTCGAAAATTATATTATACACGATTTTAACCAACGACGTAAAAAGAGTTTTTAATTATAAGTTTGACGCTAATATCTGTCTGTCTGTGACATCGCAGCTCTCAAACAGATGGAGTATGGACCAATTTCGATGTCGTTTTTTAAAGTGAAAGCGAGTTTCCTTAGCTGTGTTTGATGAAAATCGGTTTAGCTGTTTTTGAGATATTGAACTTCGAAATGACTATGTCGAGAGTTACCAAAAATTTATAAGTTTTTTAAGCTTAATTAATATCGTCATATCAATAAATTGGCTAAGACATCACCTAACTTTTAAGTACTAGTAGACCTTAGTTTTGCAGTCAGTCACTCCAGTTATGTTACAAGCAACATTTTTTTTGTTACTGTTAGTAATTTTTTTTTCAGTGTATTGTAAGACATTGTATTTCGACTTTTGTTTCTTTTGACTCTCTGCATGTAATCCATGTGTACGAAAAAAGTTCACTCTTATATTCTATTCATACATTATAAGTTATAACGAATAATGGACGAAAGGTTTGTCTGTAGATGTAATATATCCCTTTAAAAGAATTTCATTTTGATTTATTCATCCAAAACGAATTATACTTTCCTTAAAACCACCGATTTCAAAAAGATAAGTTTTTTTCGCAAAAATACTACGAAATACAAACTTTATAGAATTACAAAGCTTGAAACTTTTAGCTAACTTAAAGCTTGAAAATGACAAGAAATTTTTAGCGCTGGAATCCAATTTGCACTAGATCGATTATTTTTGAGTTGTAACCACTCTATAAACATACATGAACTACAGCACAAATTCACCTACTCTTTTACCCTTATTTTATTTCGCGACTCAATACATTCCCTATTTTGGTCCTTCCAAGTGTTTGCCCTTTCCCTTTGAGTGTCCTGAGGGTAGGCGAGAAGAATACTGAGCGAGCCCTTTTGAAGGGACTTAAGTGTCGACTGGCCGTTTCTTTTATATTTTATTAGTTGTCCTTTGTGTTGGAAAGGTTTGGAAGTTAGTTTGCGATAGAAAACTTTGGGTGTAGTGAATCATGTGAACTCATGTGTAATGTCAAGCATGGTGAGAGTTACTATCATCCCACCCTATATACGTCCCACTGCTGGGCACAAGCCTCCTCTCAGAACAAGAGGGCTTGGGCCATAGTTCCCACGCAGGCCCAGTGCGGATTGGGAACTTCACACACACCATTGAATTGTGCAGGTTTGTGCAGGTTTCCTCACGATGTTTTCTTTCACCGCAAAGCTCGTGGTAAATTTCAAATGTAATTCCGCACATGAATTACGAAAAACTCAGAGGTTCGAACCGGGGTTTGAACCCACGACCCTCTGCTTGAGAGGCGATAGGTCAAACCACTAGGCCACCACGGCTTTTTTACTTAGAGTTACTATAATATACTTTTACTACACATTGAGACATGAATATGCATGAAAGTTAATTTTCCGGATATAATAAAGAAAGAAAGAAATCATTAACCACTTCTAATGATTGGTTTGATTTGAAAACCTTGACGTGACAATGCTTGTACAGTCAATGAAAAGTCAGCAAAATAAAATACACAAACTTATTTTTAAATTTGTGATAAGAAATCAATAATAATGATCGATTTAAGTGCCACTGCGGCTATAAATATGTTAAGATTTTTTCTGACAAGACGTCAGTAATTTCCTTAATCTAGGTATAATTTTACTTGTAAATTTATAATACTCTATCGTTCCACATGAAATGTAAGTGAGCCAACTTAAGCCCTCAAAACAACATTATCAAAGGCGTATCTGTATTCTAGATTCCCCTCTTGTTTGTATATTTTGAATTTTGTGTTACCAAGCTTATAATATAACTACACGTAATTCTCGACGTCGTTAATTAATCTTATGATGTTAACAACAAAGCTTTCTTGGAGACTGTTGCGACCTGCCTAAGGCAATGGTTTCTCCCTGCGACGGCAAAGATTATGATTATAATGTTCAGAGGGTGAAAATGAATATAAAGATGGACGAAAATGTGGACACTAAGATCTGGTTCAAGTCGAAGTAACAGTCAAAATTTCTTTTTTAAATTCAGCTTAGATACTGTCAGCTCAGCTTACTGTCTACCTCTCAAAGGTTGAATAGCAGAGATCCCATCAGGGATAAGTCTGCCTTTGTACTTTGTACTTTTCTGTTTGTAACCTATCTGTATTTCTTTTTAGTACAATAAAGAGTTTTACACCCACTACAAGCACTTATATCTAAATGTCAAAAAATCTACCAGTGCTAAGGAAAGACCTCTGTTGAGAAGAATCCGGTATGAAACTCAACACGGTTAAGTTAAGTTAGATGCAATGGCGAACAAGAATAAGAACGAATTAATTTGTATAAAAAGTGTAATAGGTAAGTACCTACTACACTTTTTATACAAATATACTGCTAGTATTTGGTACTACCAAATACTAGCAGTATTTGGTGAGTTTCGAACTACACTTAGCCTGGCCCTTTACTACGAAGTGCAAAACTCGAACTTCTTATGTGGCCGTCCCGCTGACGCTTATATCATTTAATATGCGAGTGAAAGGGACGGTGCGATACGAACGTCCTATTTCGAGTTTCGTAGTAGCCCCTTTGAATCTTGGCGCTCACTGAATGGGTTTACAAGTTTTAAAACATGTTAACACTTTGTAAAAAAATAAGACTAATGGGTTCTTAGACTTACTTAGGAACGTATTGATTAAAAAAAGAATGAAACATAATACGTTGTTGGTTTTATAGATCTTTTTACTACAACTTTACTATTTACTTTACTTTTTACTACCTTCTCCCTAACTCAGTTTCACAAAGTCATACTTCAGTATTTATTCAATTATAACAGCCACTTCACCAGAAATCTTTCTTTTCATACATATCAATCACAAATGAACCTTTTTCAGAGCATTGTCATATCTACACACACATAGGTACTCTACAGCATTCTATATGACACCCACGCGTCTCAAGCAAAGCTCTACCCGTGTCTAATGCTGAAGACAATGCCAGCATTTAGATATTGTTAAATACTATAATGTACAGTACTTTGACTAAATAATGTACCACGCTTGACTTGTAATGCTACGAGATGTGCTTAAAATATTATATGTGGTAAATATGTGTAGGCAAATTAATGCGGACTGGAACGTATTGATATAAAAAATAATGAAACATAATACGTTGTTTGTTTCATAATCTATTTACTACTACTTACTTTACTTAATACTACCTTTTACCTAAGAAGTTTTACAAAGTTATTTCAGTTTTATTCAATTATCAGTTTTCACCAGAAAACTTTCTTTTATTCATATCAATTTTTTTGAACCATTGAGCATTGTCAAATGACACACACATACTCTACAGCATTCTATATGACACCCACGCATCTCATAGCAAAGCTCAACCCGTGTCTAATGCTGATAGATATTGTTAAATACTATAATGTACAGTACTTTGACTAAATAATGTACCACGCTTGACTTGTAATGCTACGAGATGTGCTTAAAATATTATATGTGGTAAATATGTGTAGGCAAATTTAATGGCGGACTGGAATAATGTTAGAGAATAGTTAACGTGTATGTTGAAGATAATAATGTATTTAACAGCTTATTAGCGATAGATAAAACTGTGGTTTTGTAAGAAGTTTCTTCAATTTTATTTCATTTTTATTTATTTACTCGTATTTCTTGACTACTGGCCTCAGGCTGCTTTGGATCGGGAGGAATAGAGGCCATGGAGGGAGGCCTTTGCCCAGCAGTGGGACATCAATCCAGGCTACATAATAATAATTATTGTTATTTAATTTTCATCGTCACCATCATCATCGTCATCATAATCATAATATAGTTCGTCAAAATTGTTGTTCATAAATAGGCTTCTTCCATATACCTCCAGTTGCTTTGGCTGGTAGCGGCCTCGTCATCAATATCACGGCCTCTATAGGTCTACATCCTACTGCAGAGCATAGGCCTTCTCTCCGAATGATAGTGCTTAAGCTGTAGTTCCCATGTGGGCTCAGTGCTAATTGAGAACTTCATGCAGATACACCACATTTTTTTTGCAAGTTTTTACGGATTTAGCAGAAGAATGTAAATTTCCACATAATTAAAAAAAAACACTAGGCTGCTATAAGTTATTTCAGTTTTCTAAACAAATTACGTCCGTAGTTTTGGTGCTACGCGCAAGACCAGAAGATCCTTGATCCATTTATTCGTAGACATAATATGGACTTAGGTGCACCGACTTCAGTCGTAATTGCCTATCTTCAAGTCTATGCTGTCGTCTTGCGTGTGAATGTTATAACTGTTAGTTTATTTATGAGTATATATCTATTTGGATTTGTTGTGTATGTGTACTGTATAAATGTTATGTATTCTTGATATTGCTGTAATGTAATGTAAATTCACCACCTGCTAAAATTTATTCCTTACTTCTCCATCCATTCCATTGTAAAGGTTGCCTGGAAGATATCGCTCTAAAGCGATAAGGCCGCCTATTGCTTACCTCAGAAAGTCTCTGTGTATATACCTTTTATTCTGTACTGCTTGCTATGTGTTGGTGTGCAGTAAAAAGTTATTGTATTGTATTATAATTTTAAGATTGTCATTAATCGACCCAATGTCGAGACAATATCTCTGTTTACAAGTAGGTAAATGAAATATGATTGTACTCGAGCGCAGTTTGAATTAAGCAAACGATATGCATTTAGATATCGTCGTATCCTACGATAAGAGCCACTATCACCATAGGGGCTTTTAGTTTTTATTGTAAAATTGAATTCTACACGTCAAGATACATGTTTATAACTTAAAATTATAATTTTAATATTTTTTTATTAAATAGTAAAAAAATATTTTTAAAAAGCCACAATTACGTATGTCTCACTTCTAACGCGGAGTAAAGCCAGAAATACGCTGCTGTCCTTATTCGCCGTGCAAAAAGGAGACACGCGGGCGCGACGAGGGGGCGCAAGCGCCGTTTCTGCGGTACTCGGCGGACAACGCCGGAAGAGTGGCGTGCATTCGTAATGGTTATTTCATTTGTAAGATCATCTATTTTTTCGTTAATTGACAATGAAAACCATAAAACGAATCGTCGAGGACTTACACTAGTGAAAATAGTTACAAAGGATGGCGCTGAACAAAGAAGTAAACACCAAGTAAATTTAGCGAAATTGATTTATAAAGTTTTTTCATTATTCAGATTCTATTTATTACTTATTTTAGGTTTACTTTTGTATTATTTATTTTTTTAGGTTACTTATTTATATATTTACATAGTTTAATGAAGAAATTCACACAATTTAATGAAGTGGTTAATATTACCTAGAATAAAGCCCGAATGGCTACTGCGGTCTTCTATCGCGTAATAGCTCAATTTTATTTGTATAGCAAATGTGTGGCCACAATTTCGGTAGTGTCCTTTTTCTATGTACGAATTATGTTTTGTTGAATTATTGCTTAAATATTCGCTTTTTAAAGATATATTTGGGTAGTTTACTAACATTGCGGCTTCATAGAATGAACATAATTGCTTTTTGATAACAATAATTATTTTGAAGGTGTGATTTTGCATGTCCGATTTTTGGGTTCTTATGGCACTTGAGGCCTTTTTCGCTGTATATTTTGGCATTTTTATATCTATTTACCTTCTAATTTCTTGTCAGTCGGCCAATAGGCTAGAATATTATTCTCTTATGGTTTCTTATAAAATTCGGTATGGTTTCTGTGACTGTTTTATTATTAATAATGTTTTGCCTGTGCTTTTTAATTTCTAACTATTTACAGAAAAAAATAAAACGAGAAGTCTCACGTAGAACCTGAAAAGAACAAGATCTAGATTATTTGTTTAACAATCGGGACCATATTTTAGACAGTGTACCTAAGTTAAGAAAATAAAGATTACCTAAGCATATTTTTTTTAAAGCCATCGTTTCAGTATTTCTTATTATTTACAGACTGTCACCGACAACAACAGCGGGTTTGATGTTGAAACAAACCAAATTAATCGCAGTTTTTTTTCAGAGCTACAACACATAAATATAAGACAAATTGATGAAGACCGAGTTTTAAATAAAACGAAAAAAAATATTGGTGATATAATTTTGAAAACTTTTCAGGAGCAACACCGAAGTTTTTGTCAACTTGAAAACGTTTAACTTCCTGCTACTGCTGAATTGTTTTCGCCTGATGACATCACCGAAGAAAAAACTGGCGAAAATGTAGAATGTGCAATGATTAAAAGACAATTTTGGAGTTTAGCTCAATTCCGTGTCAGAATGAAAATTTTATCCTTTTAGAAAAACAAAAAGAAACCCATGAAGTTCTAGATGATATAATTATGCAGAGAGAAGAAATTATTCGTAAGTTTTTCTTCGACGATGACATTATGCAAAAATAATTCTGTAGGTATAGGTAGTAGCGAGATGTTGAAGGTTTTCAAGTTGACAAAAACTTCGGTGTGACTCCGGGAAAGTTTCCAAAATTATATCACCAACATTTTATTTTTTCGTTTAATTTGTACAATGATGGCTACTGCTTTTTAATGCAACTGAGTTTTATTTAAAATTCAGTCTTCATCAATTTGTCTTCTATTTATGTGTTGTTAGCTCTGACAAAAATCTGCGCTGCGATTAACTTGGTTTGCTTAAACATCAAGCCCGCTATTGTTGTCGGTAACAGTCTGTAAATATTCAAAGTCAAAGTCAAAATATCTTTATTCAATTTAGGCTATAACAAGCACTTATGAATGTCAAAAAAAATCTTTCACCACATTAAGAAATAATAAAACGTCTTTAAAGAAATGTAGTTAATCTTTATTTTCTTAACTTACACTGTCCAATATTTGGTCCCTATTACCAATTAATATACTTAGTTACGATTTTCGCGAAGACTAGAAAACAATAACGACTTATATAATAAAAGGTGAATAGAGGGACAAGGAGTGTAGTTACAAATATTGCAAGTGTAAGCACGGACCCTATAAAAGTGAATAAAGACAAGTATCTTAGTATCAATCAAAAAATAAAATAAAAAAACCCTGAAGAATTTCATGACTTTTTTATAACGTTACCTCATGAGAAAGGAGGTGTTGCTGCTGCGGGTGATACAGACGATGAGAAAGAATAAGGAAAGATCCCCAATGAGTACTGAAGACTGAGTAAATAATAATGTGCAATTTTATTTTTATATTAAGAGCGTAAAGAATATTTTGAGTTTCTGAAGTTAAATATTTATTTTAAGTATGATTTTTTTTTAGTTTCACTTGCTTCCTTAAATGGGACTTGTTTTATTTTAGAGAATTACTGTGGCTACGTACCTACGCTTTATGATTTAAAAAATCTTAGAAAATAAAAATAAAATATTTTTCTTATTTGCCACTTCTTTCTGTATTACAAAAAAAATACTAAAATTAAAAAAATGTTGAAACGCAAATATTTTAACAACTACAATTTGGTCCTAATGGTAGTTGTGGCCTCGAATTTTTCGACGATAAAAGGCGCAATGTAGCTTATGGCCCTTTAAAACTCATTTAGTCCGACGAAAAAGGATTTAAAGGACAAAATCTATCTATAATGTATCATTAAGAACATAAATTTTGTTTTAACAGAACCCTAGAACCCTAATACACATTATTTAATTGCAAAATTATCAATTCGCTACTTATATTTTGAAAGAAACACAAAAATGCTTCTCCTGAAAAGTGAGCATTTTGTAATTGTGGCTCTTATCGTAGGATACGACGATATAATCTAATACTTAGGCCGAATAGACATTTTTAAATAATATGATTGACGGTTATCTTATTTGGAAAGATTTAGTTAGAACGATGATAAAATTCAAAAGAGATTATTTTCTCTGCTAGCAAATCCATCTTCATAATAGTCCATCCTATTATACATTTTTGTCTGACGTTGAAACGAAGAAACTTGAAAAGAAATGTAATTTTGCAAATTGTATATCACAGCGCGATCCCTCAGGGCTCGTTTCATTTGGAGCACATACGTACATACCACACTTGTTATTTATTACTTTTATGTTGCTCTAACGCGAAAACTTGTTATATATATACTTGTCTATTATTTGGTTTTTAAGAGTTCTTTCAAGTTCTTTCTGAGGAGATCGTCTCTGGTGATTCCAAGAACAACGTCGGCAAGTACGAGTATGACTTTATGTTTGTTATGTATTTATTTATTTATTCGGGTACTTACATTTATTACTTTGTTCTCTGGATACCGTCTACCCCATACTTTTGCGCCACATAACTAGTAATAATAACAGAAACAGATTTTTTCTCATGTGTGTCCAGAATCGATCCACTTTTCACCTCTTATTCTTATTTTTTTGTGTTTTCGTAGGTTTTACTAAGAAAATTGAAGTAATCACCACATTAAAAAATATGTAATTCTTACTAAGTCAAATTTACCAGAATAATCCATTTTTGTGCCACTGACTAGTAATACGGTGCTTCGTTAAAGACCGAGCTGGGGAAATAAATATAGGGTCATGTGTCCAACAATGAAACTTTAGAAACATCGTAATGTTTCACTGTGTACGATATTTCTAAAGTGCCACGTTGCGAGATTGTGCACTATATCGCGTAAGGACTCCCTTGAGAACCCCCCCCCCTCACTACATTCCAGTTTGCGTCGGCGTCACGTGGAGGAACACCTGTCTACGAAACTTTTTCAGTATTATTGGCACAAAAGTAAATATTTTTAGCATTTATTGTTGATTTTTTCATCAAATTATGGTTAGAAATTCAGTATTATTTGATACTTTCCTCATATTAAAAATATTTCGTAGATTATCGTGGACTAGATCACGTGTTAAAGTGATACAATTTAGCAGGCAAAAATTCGAGGTTAATATAAAATATCTTAGGTAGTCAACAATGAAAAATTTACGCATGGGACATTTAATGAGCCTGATTAAAGTAAAAGTGCCTAATTAAAACTGTTTTGATTATATTCGTGCATTAACATAAATACAATGGAGAGATTGGTGGTTCAGGGGCAGGTGGAAGGCAGAAGGGCACGCGGCCGATCACCAACTCGCTGGACTGACCTGATTAAAGAAGCTACTGAGTCCACCATGGTCCAGTGTACTCGCAACGCCTCTAACCGGCAGAAATGGAAGCACATCGCTAAGAGTCCTGTCCTCGAAAGGGTCTGCGACCCACCGAACATCTCTCCATGTTCCTCGTCTGCGCAACCACGACCACTCTGACAAGAGTGTCCGACTAAGAAGAAGAACATAAATACGTATTACAGAAATACGTCTTCAAATTATGAAACAGCTTATATTAGTCTTCACGTTTCATTGTTAAATATGTAATGTTTCATTCTGTACACCACTGTGGACACAGTGAAACATTTCCCATTTTTTACTTTTTATTATTTTGATGACTTACTACCCATTTCTAAAGAATACTGTATATGTCATCCGAAACCTAATAAAAATTACCTAAGTACTGTAAAAAAATCAGACTTCTATCTATCAAAACAAAAGATTTATGAGATTTTGAATTTTATGTGTTTCATTGTTGGACACTTGACCCTATGGATTTATAGCCATATCTACTGGCGCCTCGCGTTTTTCCAATTCTTTACTGTTCTGTGGTTTCTGCTGTTGCATGTCCACTGTTTTACGAAATATATTTATATTGTATTGTATCAAAAAGCAATAGTTTAATATAGACGCTCTTCGCATTCCTAAGAGGAAAACAAGGTGCAGGTTCCGAAGTTCAAAATAATTTAACGTTGCCGTTATGTTAGTGTAACGTTGCTTAACAAAGGCTAAATAGGGCTTGAAGCTTGTATATACCTACTTTGAACTCTGTACATGTGTTTGGCATATAAAAGTGATTGCAGATATTCTACAGGGGTCGATACCCTTGGTGAAAAATCGTGCTCAAATGTTATTTTAAGATTAAGATTTGACGACCGGATGGCCAAGTGGTTAGAGTACCTGACTACAAAGCTTGAGGTCCCGGGCTCGATTTTCGACCGGGGCAGATATTTGTATGAATAATACGAATGTTTGTTCTCGGGTCATGGATGTTTAATATGTATTTATGTTTGTTATCCTACTAATATTACTATAAATGTGAAAGTTAGTGAGTTAGTGAGTGAGTGAGTATGTTGTTACTTCTTCCC
Organism: Choristoneura fumiferana; assembly: GCF_025370935.1. Lineage (NCBI taxonomy): Eukaryota > Metazoa > Arthropoda > Insecta > Lepidoptera > Tortricidae > Choristoneura > Choristoneura fumiferana. The sequence goes on from NC_133491.1 coordinate 452,070, forward strand.
GCTGAAACGGCTGGACGATTTGGATGAAATTTGGTAAAAAAATATTTTATAACCTGGATTAAACATAGGATACTTTTTATCCTGATATTCCCACGGGATAGGGATACAATCTCTAAATAACAACCGCTGGGCTTAGAGTCATGAAATTTGGTATGTAGATAGTTGGACATCTGGAATAATACAGACACACAGGCTACTTTTTATCCCGATATTCCTACAGGATAGGGATAAAATCTCGAAATAACAACCACTGGGTTTAGAGTCATGAAATTTGACATGATTGTTTTTAATGTAACGTCAATGGAAACCAACCACGATTTAAATTCCGGGAATTCCCAAAGGGAAAATTAAAAAAATCCCAATATTTCAATCCACCTGCTGGTGCGAAGCCGCGGGTAAACACTAGTTATCTATATAAGTATGTTTGTTCGTTGCCTAGTGCCCATAGTACGAGCTTTGCTTAGTTTGGGACTTGGTCAATTGGTGTGAAGTGTCCCATCATCATCCCAGCCTATATACGTCCCACTGCTGGCACAGGCCTCCTCAGAACAATAGGGATTGGGCCATAGTTCCACGCGGGCCCATTGCGGATTGGGAACTTCACACACACAAAAGTGAAGTGTGAAGTGTCCCATGATATTTATTTATTTATTTAATAAGCTACAGAAAAGATGTCATATTGCCGAAAAATAAATGTTGAGGTGGAGTTTTGATTGTTTTTAGTTGATAGTGACGTGATTTCAAAAATCCACTGGAAACTTTCTTTGAGTCGACAGCCGCGGCAGTTAATAAAGCGGGTTCAAATATTTGCAAGTGAAAAGTGATAACGGGTGCAACAAAAATAATGGCAAACTAGTAAACACGAATTAGCTGGCGGTGTGTAACGAGAGCCGGTGTGACGATTAATCAGCACTTATCTCCGGCTAGGCTTGCTAGGTCGTTATGTAGTGCTAACGTAATTTATTCGGCGCGAGCGGAGCGCCGGCCAGCCCCACAGGCTCAGTCCTTGAAGCGGATTGCGCTCGTATCTACTAACGGATACGAGACTGGCGTTATAATGTCAAGGGTCGTCCATATTTTCCGATTCCCGTAAAGATGTCATAAAGTTTCCCTTCGGAGGTAGATAAGAAAGTTATATGGGCGACGCGACCCTTACGGCCGCATCTAACTCTCACTATCCATCACAGGTAATTGCAGCACTTCCTCCAGTGTTCACAAGAAGCATAAATGGGACGACCTGCACGTGACCTGCCGTAGCAAGTCATTTATAACAGCTATGTTTTCGTGAGTACTTGCACGGAAACAATGTTTACAAGCTCGCGGTTCTACGAATCACCTAATTACGTGCAGTTTTGATGGAATTTATGCTTGGTTAAAGCTGCAGGCTCACGGTGGATGCACGCCGCTCACATCGAAGCAATTGTAGGTCAATGGGGAAAGCTTATATTATCCAACAGTGGTCGTCCTACGGCTGATATTATCTTGATCCATATTAAAAATTGCCCTGTTTTTCCATTCAATCAATAAGTTTACGCAAAATAAATAAACGCATGATTACTTTAGGGATACATTGTATTGTGACTGCTACGAGCACAAACTCTATGCTACGCCGTAGCATGGCTACGTCGTAGAGCGTAGCGCAGCGCGTTCGTTGAGTCTTACAACGCTCACGTCCCATTATTAACACGTAACGATCACCGTAAACATCCCTGCATAGAGGTAGGTAGGTATATTATTTACCCAACTATAAAAATATTGGGACGCGAACTAAATGTTTTATAGCTAGCTTTTACCCGCGGCTTCGCACGCGTAAACTATTCGGTGTGGTAGCTGCAATTGAAATTTTCGGGATTTTACAAAATTCCCCTGGAAATTTCCTATATTTATATCGTGGTCTTCATTGAGGTTGTGTTGTGAATAACTGTACAAAATTCAAGACTCTAAACCCAGTGCTGAAGTTTCAAAATTTTTCCCTATCCAAATTCAAATGCAAAATTCAAATTCAAATCATTTATTCAGTAAATAGGCCGCAATGGGCACTTTTACATCTCATTTTTTAAACTACCAGCGCTTTCGGAAATACCATCATTGCCAAGAAGAATGCGCCGCAAGAAACTTGGCAGAAAGTCATTTTTTCAAAATAAAATAAATACAAATAAAATACTTAAAAATTACAGTATACAATTAAAGAAAAAAATACAAAATAATAATAATAATAATACGGGGATGTATGGGGTCCCTTAGTTACAAAACTATCCCGTGGGAATATCGGGATAAAAGTAGCGTACTTATGTGTTATTCCAGACATACGGCTACCTACATCCAAATTTCATGCCTCTAAGCCTAGCGGTTGTTATTTCGACATTTTATTCCTAGGTATCTCGTGGTAATATCGGGCCAAAAAGTCATCTATGTGTTTTTCTAGACATCCAGCTTCCTACATACCAAATTTCATGACTCTAAGCTCAGCGGTTATTATTTCAAGATTTTATCCCTATCCCGTGGGAATATCGGGATAAAAATTAGCTTGTGTGTTATTCCAGAGGTCCAACTACCTACATACCAAAATTCATGGCTCTAAACCCAGTGGTTGTTATTTAGAGATTTTATCCCTAGGTATCCCGTGGGAATATCGAGTCAAAAAGTCCCTTACGTGTTATTCCAGACGTCTAGTTACCTACATACCAAATTTCATGACTCTAAGCCCAGCGGTTATTATTTCAAGATTTTATCCCTATCCCGGGGGAATATCGGGATAAAAAGTAGCCTATGTGTTATTCCAGAGGTCCAGCTACCTACATACTAAATTTCATGGCTCTAAGCCCTGCGGTTGTTTTTTCAAGTTTTTATCCCTAGGTATGGTAGGTTGAGGGTTTTGTGTTAAGAACATCATCATCATCATCATCCCAGCCTATCCTAGTCCTGCTGGGCTGCTGTTGTGTTAGCAAATTACTAATAATGTATGGATCTTTGTTGTCTGAATAAATAAATGAATTATTATTATTACTGTTGGGCACAGGCGTCCTCTCAGAATTAGAGGGCTTGGACCGTAGTTCCCACGCGGGCCCAATGCGGGATGGGAACTTCACACATACCATTGAATACCTTTGCAGGGTTGTGCAGGTTTCCTCACGAACAACTGTCCAAAATTTCAAGACTAAACCCAGCGTTTGAAATTTCAACATTTTATCCCGTGGGAATATCGGGATAGAAAGTAGACTACTTATTGTTATTCCAGAAGTCCAGCTACCTACTTACCAGATTTCATGACTATAAACCCAGCGCTTGTTATTTCGTTGTTTCCAGATTTTATCCCTATCCCGTGGGAATATCGGAATAAAAAGTAGGCTATGTTTTATTCCATAATTTCCAGCTATCTACATACCAAATTTCAGGGCTCTAAGCCCAGCGGTTATTAGTTCAAGATTTTATCCCTATCCCGTGGGATAAAAAGTAGCCTATGTGTTATTTCAAACGTCCAGCTACCTACTTATCAAATTTCATGACTCTAAGCCCAGCGGTTGTTATTTCGAGATTTTATCCCTATCCCGTGGGAATATCGGGATAAAAAGTAGCCTATGTTTTATTCCAGATGTTCAGATATCTACATACCAAATTTCAGGGCTCTAAGCCCAGCGGTTATTAGTTCAAGATTTTATCCCTATCCCGTGGGATAAAAAGTAGCCTATGTGTTATTTCAAACGTCCAGCTACCTACTTATCAAATTTCATGACTCTAAGCCCAGCGGTTGTTA
>NC_133491.1:456130-457262 GCF_025370935.1 Choristoneura fumiferana
CGATTCCCGTGTCGGGGCAGATATTTGTATGTAAAATACGAATGATTGTTTTTGGGTCTTGGGTGTTTAATATGTATTTAAGTATGTATTTATATCTATCCGTTGCTTAGTACCCATAACACAAGCTTTGCTTGTCAATTGGTGTGAATTGTCCCGTGATATTTATGACTTATTGTGTTAGTAAGTACATAAGTAGTTAACTTTATTACTGAACACCACATAGTAGGTGACTTAAAGGAAGTCAAGAATACCCTAAACATTTCACTACTAATCTTCAGTCTACAACATCGTTGGTCTACAACGACGTACAACAATTAAACAAGTCAACTCGTGTCATTTTCCACTCGTTAACTTTTACGACACATTCGATAGCGAGGGGTTATTTTTATGTCCAATTTAGTTTTTACACTTCATAATCGACCCCCCACGGCAAAGGGCACTGCAAGCGCTGTATGGCCTTTAATGGCCCACTAAATGCAGGGGACACTCACTGCATTTATTTAGACGTCATTAGAATCGTATAAAACGTGTCAAATTACTCTACTTAATGCTGGTATGCTTATGCATGCTTTTGAAATGGAAGGGCGCTGTCGCTGCTTTACGTATTAATAGATATGCCGTTGTAACATTTGCATTGCTAAACAAATCGTAGATTTTAACGATATGATAATATTGTCTGAAGTTGACTTTTTATCATTTTAAAAGCCGTGGTGGCCTAGTGGTTTGACCTATCGCCTCTCAAGCAGAGGGTCGTGGGTTCAAGCCCCGGCTCTCACCTCTGAGTTTTTCAAAATTCATGTGCGGAGTTACTTTTGAAACTTACCACGAGCTTTGAGGTGAAGGAAAACATCGTTAGGAAACCTGCACAAACCTGCGAAGCAATTCAATGGTGCGTGTGAAGTTCCCAATCCGCAGTGGGCCCGAGTGGAACTATAGCCCAAGCCCTCTTGTTCTGAGAGGAGGCCTGTGCCCAGCCGTGGGACGTATATAGGCTGGGATGATGATGATGACTCATACAGACGCTGCTTAATGCGAAGCTCTTCTCTCTTTTTAGAAATACTTTTACAGGAAAGGCCATTACCCAGTATGTACCAATATACAATACTTATACCTACATAAGGTTCTTGCAATG